>NC_091755.1:43321823-43570346 GCF_043380555.1 Nothobranchius furzeri | reverse complement strand
TAAACAATGCATGCATATGCATCACAGACAAACTGGATGTCCATGTTTGCATTCCAGCAACGTAGCAGGTCTGTGTTATACTGATTAACCCAGATGTCGTTTATGTTTCGTTTATGGACGACAGTTGTTTTTGTAGAGGTCAGTTTGTAGGCTGTTTCAAATGTAGTCTGGTCAATACCAATGGAATTAAACAAGTCATCTATGCTACTAAATGTGTTGTTTTCACTGGTCAAAGCTTCTTTAACTTTGGTCATGATATGCTTGGCTGCCTTTTTTAAATCTGAAGATGACTTGTCAGATGGGGTTTCCTTATTATCAACATCCGGTTCCTGTTTACATATGAATGTATTGTTGCTTGGTGGTCGGGGAAAGTGAAACCTGCAAGTTGTGTGATTTTTTCTGCAACTTTTAGAGTGTTTTTTGCTATGCATTTGAACACTATGTACCACTTCATGGAGAGGATCACTGTCAGGTGGGAGGTCGCATGTAACATATTTATCTACAAAAGCTATGACTTCAGCGTCTGTGTTGACTCCTATTTTAGGCCCGTCGGTCCAAAATAGACAATGAGTGTGACATGATCCACGTTGTTGAAACTCTACTCTATAAAAATAATCAATGATTTTACCAATTGGCTGAGCGGGAGACATGATAACATCTTTTAAAAAAGATCTAAATCTATAGTCAAACATTCTGGCTGCTGTCACTGGATTGTTTTTCAATAAGTCACATTTCTGTGCCCAGTCCATGTCATGAATATTGCCTTGAATGTTTTCTATAGCCATAAAAGCTTCCATAAATTCTGGCCATCTTAAATCTGCTGAAGAAAAGGAAGCAAACCATGTAGGAATGCCAAGTTGTCTAACATAAGCAAACAGATCTTTTTGAACTCCCTGCCAAAATACTGGTGTACCTCTAATGGGCTTCAAAAACTTATAGCCCATGTCAGCATTTAAAACATTCTTCAAAAAGTCTGTATTGCCCAGCATGGATGATGTAATGTTGGTGTTGTCTAAGCCATGGTAGCCCTTTCTCAGTGCAATGGAAACATTTGACACAACTTGATTAACTTCTGACAAATATTGTGCATAAAAGATGTAATCCAAGTTCTTGCCAAATCTGCCATCAGCATTGAGAATTCGGGTGTTTAAATATTTGCTTAGTGTAATCCTTTGCTCTCTTGCATCATGAAATGTACCTGTTCCGTTGGGAAACAGAACTGGAAAGCATTTAGCCTCGTTAGAAGTATCGGTAAGCAATCTGACTGGAGTATTTCCCTCAGCTGGTGCTACTGATAAAACACTGTCAAAATGGTTGTCTAGTATTTCTTGGGCAATGTCTACTGGTTGCATGCATGTGTCCAAAAACATCCCATGCTGTTGTCTATCATTAAAATGATCATCGCTAACAAGATCTTCAGACTCTACCTCTGTGCCACTGCCATCTCTTTTGCCAGGATGTTCACACTCTATTTCAGCTCTATTGCTGTCTTCTTCCAAAGTGACGTTGTCGGTTTCAGAGGTAGAGTCTTCAGACTCTTTTTCTAGGGGATTTGTCCATGCACTGTTAAATTGTACATCTTTGTAAAAAGTATTGTGAGATTTAAGGTATGCAATTGCATTATGTACTTTCAGAGCATTGACATACTGATAGTCATAGTGACCCTTGTACGTCAGCTTTCGCTTCAGTTTGACTTTAATCATTAGATTCTGATCATCTAATCTGGGTAGAATGTTACTCACAGTTTCTGTATTAGATGGAACACAAGTCACAGGTCCATGGACACCATTTTGCCCTCCCTTTGGTAAGGCTAAAAGTTTCATAAACGGAATGTGCTGTGCCACTAGATGTTGCTCAAGAGGATTCAACGTACTAAGTTCTACAGGAATAGAATCTAGGTGCATATTGTTTGCAACACTTTCTTCAGGGACTTTTCCATTGAGTATTTTACGATGACAAGTAAAACAGACCCACAATTTACATGCAGGGCTAACCTCTAGATGGCATTTGGAAACTGAAGACTGTCCACACTTGTGTAAATAAGTGTCAGTGATGCATTTTTTTGCCACAGATGAAATGAATGAACCTCTAATTTCATACTGCTGTGTTTTACATTCAACAACTTGATGTTTAAAAAGTAACCGATGACAAACACAACAGACGAATTGAGGGCCAAATTTAACCTTTTCTCTAAAAAGCTGAATGACATTATCTATGAATTTTTTTCCAGTCATGAGATTTTGTCGTCTACGTTTTCCGTGCTCTTTAACAGAATCGGCATAAGCAGTTACATTTCTATACCGTTCAGAATTAGACTGTTTGATGCGGTTACGGTGGTCAACCTTATTTCTATATCTTTCTACGTTCTGTTTCAATAACTGAAGTTTAGAGTGTTTACTTTTGGCTGCATAAGTGGTTTTGCTGGCAAGTTTGAGTCTTGCTCTCAGTTCAGGCTTTTTGTAGTAGTTTTGTTTATTAGCCAGTTTGAGTCTAGCTCTCAGTTCAGGTTTGTTTTTATAGTTTTCTGTACTATCATGTCTGAGTCTTGCTCTCAGTTCAGGCTTTTTGTAGTAGTTTTGTTTATTAGCCAGTTTGAGTCTAGCTCTCAGTTCAGGTTTGTTTTTATAGTTTTCTGTACTATCATGTCTGAGTCTTGCTCTCAGTTCAGGCTTTTTGTAGTAGTTTTGTTTATTAGCCAGTTTGAGTCTAGCTCTCATTTCAGGTTTGTTTTTGTAGTTTTCTTTACTGACATGTCTGAGTCTTGCTCTCAGTTCAGGTTTGTTTTTGTAGTTTTCTTTACTGTCATGTCTGAGTCTTGCTCTCAGTTCAGGGTTATTTCTATATGTAATGACACTTAATTGCTTCTTGTGTAATCTGTACTTAGGATCGTCCTTATACAATTTCTGTAACATCATTTTTTTGCTTTCCCTTTTCTCAATGTCTTTATTATACAGAGTTCTCTTTCTCCTGTTCTCTCTGCTCATCTTAGATGGAGATAGTATGTCCTTGTCACCTTTAAAGTGACAGTAATTACATGAGATCAGGTTAAAACATGTGTTAGTTTTATCTTTCACACATGCGATTGGCTCATAATGACATTCATTACAGTGTTTCAGATAAATACCCTTGGTGTTGTCTAAAGTACTAGAAGAGCCATATTGTAACCATTTTCCTTGAGTGTAAGTGTAAATATGGGTGTGAAAAAAGTCTGCAGCTGCTTGTATCTCAATTTCTGTAGCCCAGGATCCAACTATCTTTATGCCTGTTTGTGTAACATACTGTTGTACTGATTCAAATTCCTGTCTGATGTAACTTGAATAGAGGTCAGAATTTTGAAGAATTTGATTAACAACAGCCCTGCGAATCCAGCTATGCAACTCTTCATTCCCAGTAATTACAAATGCAAGAGCACGGAAAAAGCAGTTGCCGTCTGGCTGGATGTGTTTAGTGGTACAAGGTAACGGTTCATCTAATGTAATACTTTCCCAAAGACTTTTCACCCTTTCTAAACTTGGAACTATCTGTAGTTGGGTGCAAAAGTTTCTTTTGTCTTTAGAAGTCAGAGGATTGAAAGTAACAGTGCTGTTGATATTTTCTGAAATTATGAAAACAGATGTATCATTTTGTGGCACTTCTTCAATTATTGCTTGATTCAAAGAAGTGTGATGATTTTCAGTTACTGAGTCTACATCAAGGGAAGTGGTGTCATTAACTGCAATATCTTCTATTTCCTGAAGTACTACTTTATCAAAACTATCATCATCAAAACTAGTACATATTGACTCTGCATCATCTTGAAAAGAACTATTTTGCGTATGGATGAGCTCACAACGAGATGGAGATTCAGAAAGAGACTCAGATGTGTCACTGACTGCAACATCTTCAATTTCTTCAACTACTAACTGATCAAATGTATCGTCATCAAAACTATCATCATTTCCACTGATTAACTCTACATCATTTTGGCAAGAAGCAGTTTTACTTTGGATAGGTTTACTCATAGATTGAGCTGTCACCTTAACACCGGTCATTTCAAAAGCTGTGTCCTCTTCATTTGCATTGTCAGCACACAAAGAGTGAGAGAGATTGATTAAATGTGTATAAACTTGGTCTAAAGTATCAAAGTGTGCTACTATGCTTGTGCCATTCAACTGCCAGAGACCATCATGACCACGTGAATGTGGATCAAAAACAGAAAACTGAGATTGTTCTTTCAAAACTGCACATGTGTTTCTACTAATTGTAAACAGACAGCCGTCATTGTCAAATATAGCTCTCTGTAATGCAACGTCCAAAGGCATGGCAAAATCTGAAACATCTTCATGGTAAATCTGCTGATGAAGATGTCCTGTGAAGGTCTGCATGTATTCCAAAGAGAACTTGTGATGATGGAATGTGTGCTCTGTGGGTAACTCTTGAACAAAAACATAACCACTGCCTTCTGCATCACTGATCATGTTTTGCTCTTTCATGTAAGTGTATAAACTATCACCACTTATCAAGATATTGTTAATGTCTTTTCTTGACCATGTGGAAGCCATTTTGACAGTGTTTGTCATGATGGCTGTAATGCTGTTTGGTGCACACTGTTTAAATCGGTTGCACCCAAAACGCTTATGACCTTGATGAAATGAACCTTTGACAATAGAATGAAAAGTGTTCAAACTTTCCTGATTTGATGAGGAAGATGCAATGGTAACACTTGAAGCTGCAACACCAGGAGCATCATGGACCTTCTCAGGTTGAACACTCGTCTCCTTCTCTTTACATTCCTGTGAAAACAAACATAAAAATTCAAACATTAGAAGAAAATCTATGAATAAAATGGGCATGTTTTCACTTGGGGAATATGTCAAACCTGTTGCTTTGTAGCATCTCCTAGGTCAACAGGTCCTTGGTCTTGGAGAGCAACTGCGTTCTGTTAAAATAAAAAAAGTTTTATAATATTTAGGAAATATAAGTATTGGAAAGAATATGTGTAGGATTAAGTACGCTATTTAACATCAATAATCAGACTATGTCATATAGGTCCTACCATTTTGCCTTTTGGTACAGGCGATGTAACACTGTATTTGTCTTCGTTCATCTGGAGATGTAGAACCTCAGCGCAGTCTTTCAAATGCTCCTGGGAGTGACAGCAAACCTGTTGGAAATCAAATCAGGATATTTACAATATATTCTAGTATTATGAAATTTACAATTATTTGTCAAGCACATGATGTGATGTCAAAAACAACAATCATATTAAAATCCAATGTCAGACCTGGTCCTTGGTGACATCTGTGCGTGAAACAGATTTTTGTTCTTGGACAGCAGCTGCATACTGTTAAAATGAAAAGGTTTATTTAAATAAGCAAAGAATATAATTATTTGAGTAAAAACTTTAGAATGAGCATCATTCAATGAAAAAAGCTGATAGGTCTCACCGTTTTGTCATTGGGGGCTGGTGATGGCACACTGGCGTCATCAGTTTTCTCTTTCAGTTTTTGAAGGACCACACTGCAGTCCTTCAGGTACTTCTGTAAGTAAATGAAGGGAATCATTGTAATCCAAAGGTTTCAAGTAAAGGCAACAAAACTGATTTGGTTTCTTTGAATGAGAGTTTATTCACCTGATGACGAGACATCAGTGTGCCACGTGAGCCTTTTGGATGAATGTGAGATGTCTGAAAGAAAATGTCATTCAAGGTTTTATGTTAATTTTTCCATTATTGTAGAAATGTGTACCTCTTAAGCAATATTACAACTTTATATTTTAAAAGTATTGTGTGTGTAAATCGTAATTACCTTTAAACTCTCTGCAAGTGTTGGCCATTCATGATCATCAGAGGGCATGATCACTTGCTCCTTTATTGGTGCTGTTGCACTGGCAGGGGGCTTCTGGATCGTTGTTGCCTGTCCCTGAAATAAAAACAGTATACAATGCATGTAATTACTTTGTGCATGTTTTACAGGAGGACTTGACCAACAAATAGGAAAACAATGATAAAAAAATAACAAACCTGCGTGTTGACAACACTTTTCTCTTTTCCAAAGGACACTGGCTTTCCTTCAGGTTGTACCACCTGTCATCAAAATATGAACAGATTGTAAATTCTTAGGTGACAAATATCTAAAATTAATAATGAATTAAAGATTAATATCAAAACATTATAATGAAAAAACATATTTCTTCATATTTACCTTTTTTTGTTGGACATCTGGTGAAAGCACATCTGGACATCCAGTACTGTCATTTTCCAAGACATGCAGCAGATCTTCGTGGAAGTATTTGGGATTAACTTCAAAACAGACTTCGGCCTGAACATTTTGATGTAGACAATATTAGAAAAACTCATATCAATCAACATGACGAACATCAAATAAAATCTCATTTATCAAAAACAATAGGGTTCTCTGCCCTTTGG
Source organism: Nothobranchius furzeri (assembly GCF_043380555.1). Lineage (NCBI taxonomy): Eukaryota > Metazoa > Chordata > Actinopteri > Cyprinodontiformes > Nothobranchiidae > Nothobranchius > Nothobranchius furzeri. Next base: position 43,563,940 of record NC_091755.1, on the reverse strand, counting down.
GCTTGGAACCCTAATTAATTAAAATTAATCATTCACCTCATGAAGAAGAATTCTCTTTGAAGATGATCTCTGCTCCTTTGGACCAGCTGGAGTAGACCTCTGAAAAAATTAATGAAATTTTTACATTACATGATTGTTGAAAATCTAAACAGCCAATTAATGTCTGCAGTTGAAATAAAAACATAGAAAAACAATTTACCTTCTTGCCAGGCAAAACAACTTTCCACTTAGATTGGTCTGCTTGGGGTTGAATGGGCTTTGCGTGTTGAACGACCACTCTAGCAGCAGACTTCTTGGGGGTAACCTGGGCCTTCTGACTTTGGAGGTGCAGGTATGTTTTTTGCCAGAGCAATTGTGCAAAAATGTCCATACCATCACTGTCACTGAGATGAACCTATAGAAAATAACACATTTTTAGCTAAAGCTAATACCTCTTAATCATTAAAAGTCAGTAAGCTTCTCACTTACCCCATCTCTGCCCCACAAATCCAGGCGATGAAAGGGGAAGTTCTCAGCAATTGATGAGTATGGGACATCTGAAAGAAATATATTTTGTTAACAATTAGTTTTTCCAGTTAGAAGCATTTTGTATAGTGCACACTAAAGTTCAACATACCCATTTGTACTGAGACCCTGTGAAACATCATCCTCAGATGGTCCTGCACAACCGTGTCATGGCTCAGTCTTGGAGGGAAATCCAAAACAAAAACCTGTTTTCCAGAAATTTTACATGACATTAAAAATCATTGTAGAAAAAAGCACCAGAATATAAATTTGATTCAGTAATTGCCTTTTAATGGCACATTATTTGTAATTGCATCTATCCTTACATTTGGACAAAGAGTGGAAATGGTGTTCAAAAGACACTTGAAGTCTTTTTCTGCTTCAGAAATAGGACTGTCCAGATTGTTGCTTGGAGCGAGCAGACACACTGCATCTGGATCACGTGGGAGAACTAAATGCCGGACCTCAGTGGTAAGGTGGGCTGCTGTACCACCAGGAACCGACAGGTAGCCAAAGGACAGCTTCCCCTCAGGCACCTTCACATAGCCATCCACAATGGCTCGGAGATGTGAATCTCCAATGACGAAGACAAACTAGAAGAAGAAACAATTGTTTAATGAAGGACCTATGAAGATAAAAATCACAAAGCACTTTAGAAACTAAAGAACACACAGCAATCTGTGTGTCAACCTATAAGCACATAATATAGTTTAATATTAATATAAATTATTAGCTAAATGTACCTTCTTTTCTGAAGACTCTGGTGGGATGATGACTTTCAGACTTTTTCCTGTGTTAGGCGACAAGGGCCAACGACAAACCCTGTGCCTGAAGCCTGTTCCGTGACCTAATGGTAAGATGAAGGAAAAAAAATAACACAATATCAATGTAATGTAAATATGTAATTGTAAAGTGTGTCACATTAATTTATCTGAAATTTCTCAGTGTGCATACACCATGTCAATTTCAAAATATGCAACAAAGGTTTTCAAAAAAAGCATTTGATGTTTTGGAAAATAACTAAATATGTAACTTACGTGGAGTAAAAGTCGTACAGCTTGGCAGAATCTCGAATAGCTCTTCCATAGGCTTCGGCATAAACTGTCTGTTCTTCAAGGCCTGAGCTCTACGGTACCCTTTGCCACGAGGCATCTACAACAAGGAAAAAAAATACCATAAATTTAGTACTATGCATGATCACTAAACAAATACATTACACACTAATGTAATATCATGTATTTATTCTATTAAATAGGTTATATAGAAACCTGAGGGAATGTATATCTTCTATTTAATAGACAGATTACCTATTAAGCAACAAAGACCTGTCTTGTTATTGGTCATTAGTATTTCTTTTTGTCTATTTATATTTGAAGTTGTTTAAATGAAGACAACTGAACTTCTTTGGTTTTCTGAAGAAGTTTGCTTCTCATCTGAGGAGCTTTGTCAATTCTAACTGTAAAAAGGGCGAGTGAAAGTTCTCAGTCATCCAGGTCATGATACTCCAAAGGGTTCAAATGAAGGCAACTGGACTTCTTTGGTTTCTTGAAGATGTTTCTCTTCTCATCCAAGGAGTTTTGTCACTTCAAACTGGAATATGGGAGAGTCAAGCCTATAAGCTGTAGCTATCTATTGTTAGTCAATGAGCCAAAACTACTGTGGGTACCTCGGCTCTCCATCACCTGATGAGTCGCTAGCCTCTATTGTGAGGGATTCAAGATGGCACCACAGACGGCTGCCGTGGTACTTTGGTGCGCTGTTTTTGTTCTGTTTTTGTGTGTAAATTGCGTATCTGGGTACTCCTATTCAAGAGAAGAACTCATAAGTTACAACACTATGATTCCGGTGGACTTAACCTCATTTTTTGTTGCATCTGTGGCCGATTCAATATCAACTTTGATCAGGAAAGTAAGACACAGGAGGAGAGATAAATGAGCGGGCGCTCTCGTGCGTCTGAGGAGACGGGGACTGTGCACGGCTCTGCCTGGCATCTTCCTCTCTAATGTACGCTCACACCGCAACAAAATGGACGAGCTGACCCTGATGAGGAACATAAACAGAGACTTCTCGTCATCTGGGGTTCTATGCTTCATTGAAACATGGCTCAGTGAGGACACCCAGGACTGCGCGTTCCAGCTGGAGGGGTCTCACCTCATCCGCGCAGATCGGAAAGTGACTGTCTCCGGCAAGACCACAGGTGGAGGTGTGTGTTTTTAAATCAATAATGGTTGGTGCACAGATGTCACAGTGATCGTGCAGGATTGTTCTCCATCTCTGGAGTATCTTTTCACAAACTGTAAACCATTTTACTCTCCGCGGGAGTTCGCCTCATTCATTCTAGGCGCTGTTTACATCCTACCTGACGCGGACGTGCACGAGGCTCAGCGTGTGCTCGCGGAAGAGATACTGTGCATGGAGCAGACGTAGCCGGACTCTCTCATCGTTGTACTTGGAGACTTTAACAATGCAAATCTGAGCCAGGAGCTTCCCAAATATAAACAGTATATCAAGTGTCCAACCAGAGAGGGGAAAACCCTGGACCACTGTTACAGCACAGCAATGGGAGCCTATCATGCAGTGGCGCGCGCTGCGCTTGGACTCTCTGACCACGTGACCATCCATCTGATCCCAGCTTACAAACAAAGGCTAAAACTCTCCAAGCCTGTTGTGAAGTCAACAAGACAGTGGAACACAGATGCCGCAGATGAGCTTCGCGCATGCTTTGAGACCACAGACTGGGAGGTAATAAAAGCCACCTCAGACAGTTTAGATGAGTTCACAGATACCGTCACCTCCTACATCCACTTCTGTCAGGACAGCATCATACCATCATACACCAGGGTGAGTTATAACAATGACAAAGCCTGGTTTACCCCTAAACTCAAACAGCTGTGGTTTGAAAAGAGAGATGCATTTAAAAGGGGGGACAAGGACTCCTACAGAGACACTAAATACAGGTTCAGCAAAGAATTGGTCAAAGCAAAACACCAGCATCATGACAAAATGCAGCAGCAAATCACTGAAAACGACCCAACCTCTGTGTGGAAAAGTTTCAGGAACATCACCAACTACAAACCCAGAACCCCCGCCTCCACCGATAACACACACATTCATGAAGCAGATGTAAAGAAGCAGTTCAGGTCTCTTAACACACACATTCATGAAGCAGATGTAAAGAAGCAGTTCAGGTCTCTTAACACACACATTCATGAAGCAGATGTAAAGAAGCAGTTCAGGTCTCTTAACACATGAAAAGCCCCGGGCCATGATGGCGTGGCTCCTGCCACTCTAAAGCACTGTGTTTACGAGCATCTTCAACTCCTCACTGGAAGAATCTCATGTGCCTGTCTGCTTCAAGATCTCCACCATAGTCCCTGTCCCCAAGAAACCAAGAATCACTGGACTAAATGACTACAGACTTGTGGCTCTAACATCTGTGGTCATGAAGTCATTTGAGCACCCAGTTCTCCCCCACCTCAAGACCCTCACAGCCCCCCTCCTGAACCCCCTGCAATTTGCCTACAGAGCAAACAGGTCTGTAGATGATGCAATCAATATGGCTCTACAATTCATCCTGCAGCATCTGGACTCCCCAGGTACCTACGCCAGGATATTGTTCGTGGACTTCAGCTCTGCATTCAACACAATCCTGCCAGACCTCCTCCAAGACAAAATGTCCCAGATGAACGTGCCTAACCCCATCTGCAGGTAGATCACTGACTTCCTGACAGACAGGAAACAACAAGTCAGGCTGGGGAAGAATGTCTCGGACCTACGAACCATCAGCACTGGCTCACCACAGGGCTGTTCTTTCCCCTCTGCTCTTCTCCCTGTACACCAACAGCTGCACCTCCAAACATGAGTCTGTCAAACTAATTAAGTTTGCTGACGACACCACCATCATCAGACTCATCTCTAATGGGGATGAATCAGCTTACAGAATGGAGGCTGAACGGCTGGTGTCCTGGTGCAGCCACAACAACCTGGTGCTAAACACCCAGAAGACAGCGGAGGTTGTTGTGGACTTTAGGAAACACACACATCCCATCACCCCCTTAAACCTGTCTGACACTCCCATCATGATGGTGGACTCATGTCGCTTCCTGGCCACCACCATCACCCAGGACCTCAAATGGGAGCCCACCATCACCACCATCAGAGAAAAGGCCCAGCAGAGGATGTACTTCCTGAGGCAGCTGAAGAAATTCAACCTATCACCACAGACAATGAGGCAATTCTACACCACTATCGAGTCCATCCTCACCATCATTTAGAACAGAGGAAAGAGTCGCAGCGAACTTCACTTCAGTCGCCATATTTATGACAAACTCAGTGTTGTTGTGTGTGACGTACACTACCCAGGGCTGATTATCAGCTCAGCTACATTATACTGGATACATTGTACTGGAAAGGTGAAATCGAAGCCCCCCCATCTCTAGTTAAAGTTTTTTTTTCCACATTTGACATAGATAGCTTATTTTACTCCTGTCAAACCATATATCTTCTCTGTCCAGAATACATGCTTTGTCAGGAGTGTCCCTTGTCCTTCAGGTGTAGGTGGACTGCAGAGTAAACTGTAAACCATTTTACTCTCTGCGGGAGTTCGCCTCATTCATTCTAGGCGCTGTTTACATCCCACCTGATGCGGATGTGCACGAGGCTCAGCGTGCGATCGCGGAAGAGATACTGTGCATGGAGCGGACATACCCGGACTCCCTCATCATTGTACTTGGAGACTTTAACAAAGCAAATCTGAGCCAGGAGCTTCCCAAACATAAACAGTATATCAAATGTCCAACGAGAGAGGACAAAAACCTGGACCACTGTTACAGCACAGTAACGGGAGCCTATCATGCAGAAGCGCGTGCTGCGCTTGGACTGTCTGACCACGTGACCATCCATCTGATCCCAGCTTACAGGCACAGGCTAAAACTCTCCAAGCCTGTTGTGAAGTCAACAAGAAAGTGGAACACTGATGCTGCAGATGAGCTTCGCTTATGCTTTGAGACCACAGACTGGGAGGTAATGAAGGCCACCTCAGACAGTTTAGATGAGTTCACAGATACTGTCACCTCCTACATCCACTTCTGTCAGGACAGCATCATACCATCACACACCAGGGTGAGTTATGACAATGACAAAGCCTGGTTTACCCCTAAACTCAAACAGCTGTGGTTTGAAAAGAGAGATGCATTTAAAAGGGGGGACAAGGACTCCTACAGAGACACTAAATACAGGTTCAGCAAAGAATTGGTCAAAGCAAAACAACAGCATCATGACAAAATGCAGCAGCAAATCTCTGAAAACGACCCAACCTCTGTGTGGAAAAGTTTCAGGAACATCACCAACTACAAACCCAGAACCCCCGCCTCCACCGATAACACACACATTCATGAAGCAGATGTAAAGAAGCAGTTCAGGTCTCTTAACACACACATTCATGAAGCAGATGTAAAGAAGCAGTTCAGGTCTCTTAACACACACATTCATGAAGCAGATGTACAGAAGCAGTTCAGGTTTCTTAACACATGAAAAGCCCCGAGCCCTGATGGCGTGACTCCTGCCACTCTAAAGCATAGTGTTTACAAGCATCTTCAACTCCTCACTGGAAGAATCTCATGTGCCTGTCTGTTTCAAGATTTCCACCATAGTCCCTGTCCCCAAGAAACCAAGAATCACTGGACTAAATGACTACAGACCTGTGGCTCTAACATCTGTGGTCATGAAGTCATTTGAGCACCCAGTTCTCCCCCACCTCAAGACCCTCACAGCCCCCCCTCCTGGACCCCCTGCAGTTTGCCTACAGAGCAAACAGGTCTGTAGATGATGCAATCAATATGGCTCTACAATTCATCCTGCAGCATCTGGACTCCCCAGGTACCTACGCCAAGGTATTGTTCGTGGACTTCAGCTCTGCATTCAACACAATCCTGCCAGACCTCCTCCAAGACAAAATGTCCCAGATGAACGTGCCTAACCCCATCTGCAGGTAGATCACTGACTTCTTGACAGACAGGAAACAACAAGTCAGGCTGGGGAAGAATGTCTCGGACCTACGAACCATCAGCACTGGCTCACCACAGGGCTGTTCTTTCCCCTCTGCTCTTCTCCCTGTACACCAACAGCTGCACCTCCAAGCATGAGTCTGTCAAACTAATTATGTTTGCTGACGACACCACCATCATCAGACTCATCTCTAATGGGGATGCGTCCGCTTACAGAATGGAGGCTGAACGGCTGGTGTCCTGGTGCAGCCACAACAACCTGGTGCTAAACACCCAGAAGACAGCGGAGGTTGTTGTGGACTTTAGGAAACACACACATCCCATCGCCCCCTTAAACCTGTCTGACACTCCCATCATGATGGTGGACTCATGTCGCTTCCTGGGCACCACCATCACCCAGGACCTCAAATGGGAGCCCACCATCACCACCATCAGAGAAAAGGCCCAGCAGAGGATGTACTTCCTGAGGCAGCTGAAGAAATTCAACCTATCACCACAGTCAATGAGGCAGTTCTACACCACTATCGAGTCCATCCTCACCATCATTTAGAACAGAGGAAAGAGTCGCAGCGAACTTCACTTCAGTCGCCATATTTATGACAAACTCAGTGTTGTTGTGTGTGACGTACACTACCCAGGGCTGATTATCAGCTCAGCTACATTATACTGGATACATTGTACTGGAAAGGTGAAATCGAAGCCCCCCCATCTCTAGTTAAAGTTTTTTTTCCACATTTGACATAGATAGCTTATTTTACTCCTGTCAAACCATATATCTTCTCTGTCCAGAATACATGCTTTGTCAGGAGTGTCCCTTGTCCTTCAGGTGTAGGTGGACTGCAGAGTCTTCACCTTGTTGAAGACTAAGACATGTACAGCGTATAAGATTGACTCTCCCATATTCCACTTAGACACGACAAAGCTCCTCAGATGAGAAGCAAAATGTCTTCACGAAACCAAAAAACCCCATGACTGAGACCCTTCACTAGTGTACACCAAAATGCTGTTGAGGGTTCTCAGTCATCCAGGTCATGGTAATCCAATAGGATTCAAATGAACACAACTGGACTTATTTGCTTTCTTGAAAACGTTTTGTTTCTCACCGAGAAGTTTTATTACATTGTTGTTGAAGCTTTGATGAGAAGCGAATCATCTTAACTCTAACCCCTTTGAATGAATTTGCACTAAAACTAGTTAAGTCTTTGGAGCTGTTCCAGTGAAAACCTGCCATATATGGGTTCACTTTTTATTAAAAAAAACACTCATAGATGCTGTCTTTATAAACAGTTATACCCATAAACATTTTGAGTTTAATATGTATTTCTGAAACCTTACCTTGGCAGGTTGTAGCTGGCAAATCAGGAAACAAAATCTTCAAAGAAGATGGAGAAATGCACAAACAAAGCTACTAAAAGTAAAAGATGGCTTCCACTTCACAGCAAAAACTGAGAAAGCTTTGACCCAGAGGTTTTACCAAGTAAATGGCACAGTGGCTGAACAGCATGACCTTTTTATCACCAAAGAGGTGGGCCAGGTTACCGCCCACCTATTGATACACTAAATGCAAGGGTGTGGCTTTCCTGTAAGTCAGAGAAAACAACATTTAAGAAATAAACTTATATAACTTCTCTTATATTTGTAAAAGTTTAAAAGTTGGTTTAACATCATCACAATTTACAAGAACACCAAACCTGTATTGAGTAAATATATCTTTTTTTTTTAAATAAAACAACATTTTAATTAAATCTTTTAAGAGCAGAATCACTTTTGGCACATTTTTATCTGTCTATACAGTTTTGCTCTGGTAGGGTTTAGAAATAGGTTATTTCACCAAATGATGTTGAATATGAACGTTTAGTAACACATGTGAACATTGTGACATTAAAGTAGCTCTCAAGCTGAAATTAGGACTGGACAGTTGTAATGTTTTTATGCTCTGATCATGTCAAAACTGCAATTTATTCAGAACACTGCAGCCATAGTTTTAAAAAGAACCTAAATAACTGAGCAAAACACTCCTATTCTTAAATTTTTAGATGAGCTAGCTGTAAATGCATAGTTCAATCAAATGTATAACTGCTGTTTTATAAATCACTTCATGACAAAATATAGTTAGGCTTCCCTTGCAATATCTACATCCAGTAAAAATCCAAGATCCTTAGGAAGGTGGTAGACCCCTAGGTCAGACAGAGTAAAGCTACCTACTAACATATTGAATTTGTTTCCTTAAGACTTAAAGTTTGCTCCAAGTCTAGTAACTTTTAAATCAACATTTAAAACGTTTTCTCTTTTTGCTGCTCCTTCTGAACTGAAACAGCTCAGGCTTTAACTTTTGTGTAATTCTAATTTATTAGGATGTAAATGTGATATTTAAATCTACTAATTTGTGTTATGGTGACTTTAAACTTGTCTGTTTTGTGCTGTCCTTTTGATTTAAAATCAAATGTGTTATGATGTAACAAATTGACCCTTTTGAAGTCAGTGGTATTTCTTACATCTGGAAAGCAAATAGCATTTGTGTAGGAAGTTTATCTTGCATTGCCTGAATCTAAAAACAAGTCAACATTTAACACAAAGCTTATCTTGCAAGAATTACACCCACATTCTGACAATGACATTTAAAATGGAAATGACAGTAAACAAGAACTGAAAAGACAAGACATGCATCAGAGAAACACACAATGAAAAGACCTAATCAAAGACTATTGACTTTTAGAGCCTGTATTTGCAGTACTCACCTTCCCCTCATTATGATGCAAGACTTTTAGTGTAAACCTACGTTAACATCTGACCATATTTAAGGAATTAAATCACAATTTAAGACAGTAAGAAGGTTTAAATGGTGTAGTCAAAACTTTGAACATATAATCACAGTATTGGGAGATTAGCTTACATTTTTAAATGCAATTAATCACACTTTTTTCTAAAAAATCTTGAATTAGTAGACAGACCCCTAGGTCAGATAGGGTAAAGCTACCAACTAACATATTGAATTAGTTTCCTTATCACTAGAACTCCCAGAGAGCTGCCATTTGGCACCGTTGTTTTCGCCTAGCATTCCTAATCACTTGTGGTTGTTTGTCTATGTTCTGTAAATCACTTCAGGAGATGCTGGTGCTCCCCTCACCTTCCCCTCATGCCTGTTTTTTTCTAGCAGTCAGGTAAAGAGGCAGCTAGAGAAAAACCAGAGACACAAGAATACTCAACAAGAGTGTCTTCTGTCAGAGGCTACATGCAGGATATAATGACAGAGCATACAGGTGAAACCAGATTTTTTATAATTACTATGTTTGTAGCCTATATAGCTTATGTTGCATTCACAACTTGTGTGCTTATCTGAAGTCTTCACAAAGTCAGTCATAAATTATTTTGGGCGGGCAAGTTCAGTTTACCAGATTCGACCAAAGCCCTTTTTACAAAAGAGCCACAAAATGCTCAGGCAATCCAAGAAAGCATTATGGTTTTATTAGAACAATAAACCTTCAAATGCACAAGACTTTTGTGGATGTTTTCTATTGCAACTCAAACAGTTTTGGGGGAATAAAGGAGGTTAACTGCAATGCAGGCTTTGATTGACTCGGAGTGGTTGCGCCGTAGGATGGCAGCACCGACGAGAGCTCCCAGTCATCTCAGCAAAAATCTTATTATTTATTTTGTTCTGCTCTCTATTACTGTGCGCACAGCGCGATCATACACGCGGTATGACAGACAAGCGCTTGGTTTTGACTCCGTGGACGCTGTGCTGCCTGGGATCCTTTGTTTACTCGCACGACGTCGAGGGAAAACAAAGAGGGGAAAACGTGCTGGAGTTTTGTGCCGAACGCGACAGAGAAACAGCAAGCCACCTCTCCTCAGCATCCTGCTCGCGAATCTCCAGTCTCTGGACAACAAACTTGACGAGCTGCGTGCACAGATTAAACACCAGCAAGACATCAGGAACTGCTGCGTTCTGGCCTTCACGGAGACATGGCTGGAGCCCAGCGCCCCCGACTGCGCCATCACGCCGGATGGATTCACTGTTTACCGGGGAGACCGAACGAAGGACTCAGGCAAGAAGAGGGGAGGAGGGGTGTGCTTTATGGTTAACTCCTTGTGGGCCAGAGATGTGTGTATCTTAAAAACTTACTGCTCTCATAGCCTCGAGCTCCTGACCGTTAAAGTCAGGCCTTTTTACCTCCCGAGGGAGTTCAGCTCAGTTCTCCTCTCAGCTGTTTACATTCCACCACACGCTGATAAAGCCACGGCTATGGACGAACTGTATGACATCATCACTGGACTTGAGAACAAAAATCCAGAAGCTGCCTTTATTGTGCTGGGAGACTTCAACAGAGCCAACATGAAGAAGGTTCTCCCCAAATACTATCAGCACATCTCCTTCCCCACAAGAGGTGATCAAACATTGGACCATTGTTACACTCCATTCAAAGAGTGTTACAAACCCCTCCCCCGCCCAGCTTTTGGTAAGGCAGACCATTGTTCCATTCTGCTGCTGCCTGCATACAGACAAAGACTAAAACAGGAAAAACCAGCTTCCAGAGTTATTTACAAATGGGACAGTGAGGCTGAGGAGGTCCTGCAGGACTGCTTTGAGACAACTGACTGGCAGATATTTGTGGATGCAGCTGATGGCAACATCAATGAACTCACAGACTCTGTCATTGGATATATTGGGAAGTGCATGGATGATATCATCACAAAAACCACTGTCCGCATATACCCAAATCAGAAACCCTGGGTAAATAAAGATGTTCGCGCCAAGCTAAAAGCGCGAACCTCTGCCTTTAACTCTGGAGATGCTGACGCATATAAAGCAGCCAGGTATGACCTCCGAAAGTCCATAAAAAAGGCCAGAAAGGACTACAGGGACAAAATGGAGTCCGGCTACCACAGCTTTGACACCAGGCGACTGTGGAATGGACTGCGCTGCATCACTGACTACAAGAAGGTCAGCACAGTCAGTGTTCAGCCCACTGCATCTCTCGCAGACGAGCTGAACAACTTCTATGCTCGTTTTGATGCAGACAACAGAGAGGAGATCCTCTACCCTCAAGAGGACAGTGAGGCTGCAACTCTAACTCTGGAAACAGAAGCTGTGAGATGGGCCTTTAAAAAGGTCAATCCTCACAAAGCTCCAGGACCAGACGGCATCCCAGGCCGGCTACTCAGAGTGTGTGCAGACGAGCTGGCAGAGGTGTTTACCAACATCTTCAACCTCTCCCTGAGGCAGTCAGTGGTCCCGACGTCCCTCAAAGCATCCACCATCATTCCCGTTCCCAAAAAATCAGTGGTCTCCTGTCTGAATGACTACCGTCCTGTTGCACTGACATCCGTCATCATGAAGTGCCTGGAGCGGCTGGTCAAATGTCACATCTGCTCCTCCCTCCCTGACACACTGGATCCTCTTCAGTTTGCCTATCGGACAAACAGAGCCACAGAGGATGCCATCGCCCTGGCAACACACACCGCCCTCACTCACCTGGAGTAAGGGAATACATATGCAAGAATGCTCTTCATCGACTACAGCTCGGCATTTAACACCATCATCCCCTCAAGACTTGCCACGAAGCTCGTCGACCTTGGGCTGGGAACACCGATCTGCAGTTGGATTCTAAACTTCCTCAAAGACAGGCCCCAGGTGGTGAGAGTTGGTAAGCACACTTCCTCATCACTCATCCTAAACACAGGTACGCCCCAGGGTTGTGTGCTTAGCCCCCTCCTATATTCCCTGTTCACACACGACTGTGTTGCTAAACATGAGACCAGCATCACCATCAAGTTTGCGGATGACACAACCATCATAGGCCTCATCACAGGGGATGATGAGACGGCCTATAGAGAGGAGGTGATGGCACTGTACGAGTGGTGCCTGGAAAATAACCTGACTCTCAACATCAGCAAAACCAGAGAAATGATAGTGGACTACCGGAAACGACCAGTCAGGGAACACCAACCCATCCGCATCAACGGGGTCGAGGTCGAAAGGGTCAGCAGCTTCAAGTTCCTTGGAGTCAACATCACTGAGGACTTCTCCTGGACCCTTCACACAGACACTACTATCAGGAAAGCTCGCCAGCGGCTTTACTTCCTGAGGAGGCTGAGGAAGTTTGGCGTGAGCGCCTGTTTCATCTCAAATTTCTACAGGTGTGCAATTGAGAGCTTGCTGACGAGCTGCATCACAGTGTGGTACGGAAGCTGCTCTGCCAGCAGCCGTAAATCACTACAGAGGGTGGTGAAAGCAGCAGAGCACATCACTGGCATGAGGCTTCCTGCCATTCAGGACATTTATCTCCAACGATGCCTCCGGAAAGCACACAGCATCATCAAGGACCACAGCCACCCGGCACATCAGCTGTTCTCCTTGTTACCATCTGGCAGACGTTACAGGAGTCTGTCTGCTCGGACTACAAGACTTAAAAACAGTTTCTATCATCAAGCCATACGACACCTCAACCACAACACCTAAACACACACAACACAGGACTCAGAAGCTACCCTGCAGCTTCACAAGTACTATATTTAATCCGTACTGGTCACTTCACTTTATTGTTATTGTAATTTATATCCAAAGTGCAACACTGTAATCTATATCCTGCATAATTTATATCCTGCAATACTGTAATTTATATCTAAAGTGCAATACTGTAATTTTCTGCAGCTCATTCCTGTGCAATATCCCATCTGCCCTCCCGTCATATTTCTTTTCAGGATTTTCTTTATTGACACATATATATTTAGTCATCTTTTCCCTTTTACCATGTCTCTCTAATATTTTGCTCCTTACTATATTTTTTTGCTTTATTTTATTATATTTTATTATATTTTATTATATTTTCTCCTGTATCATGTTGCTGAGAGACCGCTGCTCGTCATACACGTTTCATTGCAATGTTGACCCTGTGCTAACTTGCATATGACAAATAAATAAACTAAAAAAAAAAACTAAAAACTGATTTTCCAGGTTCCATAAGAAGGTTCATAACAGCTGTGATGAAGCTGCTTCTCAGGTGTTGAAAACAAGCCAGACTCTTGAAAAGGCTTCAGGTGATCAGCTACATCTGAACAGGATTTATTTTTCAGGTTACCTGGCTGCAATTGCATGTAAAAAGAAACAGTGAAAAGCGAAACTTCTCCAATCGTTTGAGCTTTGACGTGATCTGTTCTCTGTCTCTGCTGAAGTCATGCTCCTTGAGTTTTTTAGACAAACCCTCAAAGAGGTGGCTGTCCGTCACAGTTCCTGAGAATTGTCTGGCTACTTCTGCCTCTGAATGTAAAGACAGAAGTTCACAGATCTTATGTCACTCCAATTCGCCGCACATTTGCTATGTCATTTGACATCTTCCTCTGTTGTGGCAATGCGCAATCCCTGTTTATAGCACAGACGATTACCGCAATATTACTACCAAGCAAGGCACAACAAATGCAGCAAAAATCGCACAACATCGTTTATAAAACACATGGTAATGTTACGCAGATTTGCCAGCACAGTGTGTCTTATAAAAAGAGCTTGTGAATCATTTTCTACCAGGGCTAATGGGCTAAAGAGGCTAACAAAATGAGGCCAACCTAAATGACTGAAAATTTTCTGCTCCCCAGCATTCCTCCACATTCCAATGGGCTGTTGTCTGTGCTCTGCACAGAGAATGGCTACATTTACAAATGAAAGGCAGCTAATTGTCAGTGGCTGAGTTGTGATTTTCAAACCAAGGAGCCATTTGGCTACCTCTGGTAGAGCTGAGGGGGTCAGAAAATCCTGGTAGTTCTAATATTAAGACTCAAAATTTGCTCCAACTCCAGCAACTTTTACATTAACATTGAAAACTTTTTCTCTTTTCGCTGCTCCTTTTGAACTGTAACTGCTCAAGTTTTAACTTTTGTCTAGTTCTAATTTTATTAGGATGTAAATGTGATATACTGATATTTAAATCTACTAATCTGTGTTATAGTGACTTTAAATACTTTAAACAGTTTTGGGAATTCAGCTTACATTTTTTAATGTAATTAATTACACTTTTTTCGCAAAATAAACAAAAATGCTGAGGATTATTTAAAAATTGTATAGATAAAGTTATATAATATAATCCACCTTGCTGCAGTTAAGAAAGATCAACACAAATCAAGCACTTAAATTAACCTCGTAAATATTAACATGTCATACAATTAACAACACATACACATTTTCCTCAAATAAGGAATCTACAAAAATCTCCAACACATTAATGTCTCCACTGCACAAAATACAGTGGCATGTAACAAATTATCTTTCACTGTGGGAGATTATTGTGAACACAAACTGATGCAACAAGCAAATGTTCACCATGGTACTCTTTAAAAATTAAACACCAAAATGTAATAACGAACTTGTTCACAAAGAGAGCCATTTCTGAACACAAACCAAATATCCAATTAAGCATCAGTTTATCAAGAGGGATTCTAAACCTTGCAAATGCAGCTTCACAAATGTCCAGTAGATGAATAACTGTAACAGAAGTCTACATGTAGAACACAAATATCCACAAGGGGTTTCTGTTTCACATCCTACCATAGAATATTAAATAACTTACATTATCCCATAGCATATTACAGTCAAATCAACAGTAAAATACCTCTAAAACATGCTTGCAGCATAGTACTGTAATTTTCATGTAAGTTTGAGTAAATTTAATGGAATCACATAGTTTTAACAGTATTTCACAGTTTTAATAGAAACAGATGCAAAATACAGCAGACACAACAATTGGGAATTATTCAGACACTTTTCAGTCAGCACCATTTGGATATCATTGCTTTTTTCACTGTAAATCTCAAAGAAATGACTCAAGTCCTTCAGGCTGCTTTATCTTCTTTGTGAGATCAGTAAGATAGATAAACTATTCCATGTATTGGGATGTTTAAAGAGAGTAAGCCACAAAAATGTATATTTTAATTAAGCTATCAGAATAATACATGAAATAAATCTTTAAAACAAATTGGAAATATTTTAATTATAGTCTCAGAAAAAAGAATAAAGAATTTAACTAAGTCTGAAGTGAAACTGACAACAGTAGCTCAGGAGGCAGAGCGGGTTGTCCACTAATAAGAAGTTTGCAGGTTCGATCCAAGCTTTGACCAGAAAATACTGCTGTTGTGTTCTTGGGTGAGACACCTTACCCACCTTACCTGCTGGTGGTGGTCGGAGGGACTGATGGCACCAGTGCTTAGAAAAAGCCTCATCTTTGTCACAGCAATGCAGATGTACCAGTCCAGACTTTGTCTAACCATAAATGATTGATATCTGCCTAGATTTGTTTTGATAAATGTCAGATTCTTGTCAGCAAACTGACATAATGCCAGTGATCCTTTATAAAGTTAAAGTCCCATTAGTCATCATCACACACTGGTGAAGTTACATCTCAACATTTGACCCCTGCCTGTGAGGAGCAGTGAACTGCAGCAGTGGCTGTGCTCAGGAACTATTTAGTGGTTTAGCCCTCCAATCCAAGCCCTTAAAGTGTCAGTCAGGGAGGCATTGGGTTCCATTTATAAACTCTTTAGTATGACCTAAACCGATTTGAACCTTGATCTCCCAGTCCCAGGGTTGACAGTCTACCACTAAGCCACTGAGAAGGTGACCTAGTGGTAGAATGTTCAGTACAATATTTTATAATCTATAAATCATGTCTATGGTTTGTACTTTCCAGTGCTTTCTAAGTTTATTGTAAATCAGACCTTGCACGGTAAGCAATGTGTGAAAATCAGTAGAAATATTAGCTTTAAAGAACCCACACCTTGAACCGTTAACAGTTCTTTAAGGATGTGTCCAAATCCAGGGGCAGGATGCTAGTAAGGACGCATTTTGGTGTCGATGACATCACAGCGCAGCAACTAGTACTGTCCGAATTCCAAGAATACTCAGTTTCACATCCTCAAATGCATCCTTGCTCCACCCACATTTCGAGGATGGGTCTGTTGTATCCTCACAGAGCAAGGCTGTCCCAACATGCTTTGTGCGCCGGCTGTTGGATTTTTCACAAGGAAAATGTGGAAAGCTGCAAAGTTTTAAATGTAAGTTTGTTTAAAAAGTAGTGGTCGAAAACTAAAAAGCTTTAAGTGGTTCAGTTTATAGACAGTTTTCATTTGTATTTTTGTTTTTTGAATTACATTTTAAGTAGAAATCAGCCAGAACGAGCTTGTATAGCGGGTCCCGTAGTTATTCCGGTGTGTGTGTGTGTGTGTGTGTGTGTGTGTGTGTTTGTGTGTGTGTGTGTGTCTGTGTGTGTGTGTGTGTCTGTGTGTGTGTGTGTGTGTCTGTGTGTGAAATTACACTTGTCATTTGTTTTGGGGGACAACAGAGTGTTTTTATTAAGCATAGAGATGAAGAGTGAAGCTGTTTACACATGACCACAGTAGTTTATCGTGTGTTCTGCTGTAAAAAGTAAAGTTTTACATTCAGGGATTTACACAGTTGACACGTTTAAAGAACAAATAAAATAGTTTGTGTGAAGAATATAATTTTTATCTTCTCATGTGGATAAATGTAAAAATGTGTTTATTGCTTTTTCTGTCACCTGTGACCTCTGATTTTCTCTATTTAGGACTGCAGGTGTCCAGGGTGACCAGATGTCCCGCTTTGTATGCGACAGTCCCGCATTTTCATTATATTTTACACGTCTCGCAAATTGGGAAAATGTCCCGTATAACTGACAGACTCTCGGTAAATCTGGCATACGGGTTGTATGCTGCCAGCAGTGGCTGTTAATCAAACAAGGAGGTGGGACATTAACAGGTTCAAAGCGCTCATCCGCACAAACCCCCAAAACAAACCAGAAAAAAAGGAAAGGAGAGGGAGAGGAGGTGAGGAGAAATGAGCACAGAGTAAAAAAGTAATTGCTAATACAACAGTGACTGGGAGAGCATTTATTCCTGGGTAAAACCTTTTCATGGTGACTCAGATAGATTCTTTTGTGATATTTGTCAGAGTAATTTCTCTGTGTCTCACGGCGGGGAGTCCACCCGGCCCCGCCCTCAACTTCCCCACTCCTCACGCGGTCCCGCCCCAAAAACACGTTCTCCCGCCGGCGTCCCGTCAGCTCACTACAACCGGCGAAATGAAAGTAACATTTAGGATACGTCATAAAACTTATTGCTTAGCGTATACACATATCTTTCACAGGCATGGCTGACTTCTCAATCGTGATTACAATCAAATTCCACTGTCTCCTTATCAAAGAACGTGAAGATTTAATGAGCGAAATCATGTTCTGCATGGGACAGAATTAGCTCAGGAAGTGGAGCGGCATGTGCGGTAATCAACAGGTTGAAGGATCAATACCAACTCTGACCAGAAAATGCTGCCTCGTCTCTCAGTGCACCTCAGAGAAGGTGTGGCTACATTGTAGGCCATTCCCACCAGCATGTGGCTGGGTGGTTGAATGGATGAAAGAGTCCAAAACAAAAACTTCATTATAAAATGCATATTTGATCTAAAGATTACCAAACAATAATCTATACATCAACAGAATATTACAAATAACATAAATACTTGATAATAACTTTAGATTTTATAGATTTCCAACAAAAACTATGAGTTTCATTTTGTGACTTACTGACCAAATGTTTTAAAAAATCATGAAAAATACATAAATCATCATAAAATTACCAAAATATTCTCACATGGCAGTGTTAACATGCGGAATGATATGATGTTGTTTTGAAATCAGTAGACTCAAAGCTTTTTTGAAGAAAAATTGGTAAATATAACTCTTAGGGTCACAACAAAAATTAAAATATTCATAAAAAAATAAAGCTACTTTCTAAAATTAACAGAAAAATCTCAGATCACCATAGGTACATGTGGAATGTTGTAAATGGCTTATATTTACTGTATACCTAAAAAACTTTCTAACAAAAATTAATTACGTTGTTGTCCAACTGTACACAAAAACTGGCAAAAAATTAAAAATTCATTAAAAATCTATGCTTTTGGCCAGAAATCTCAAAATATTCCCAGATTACCTCTGTGATATGAATATTCTGCTTATATTTTTTAAGGATCATAACCATTACATTTTTCTTACGATAAAATAATATTTGCATTAGTGGCTATAAACAAAAATATGTCCTATAATTAAACACTAGGGGGAGCTCAAATCAAGACGATATTTTTTTTATTTCATAAACCACCTAAGAGTGAACTTTGTGGCTAATTACAAGAAGATTGTGAGAACAGAATTTGCGCTACAATTGCTAGCCTAAAAATGTATTTTCGTAAATATAAAGCGCAAACCTCTTCGTGGAGATGCGGCTTTCGTGACATAAGCTCTAGCCTATCCAGTTAACACAATCTGGAAATCTTAGCCTCTTACATGCAAATAGTGATTTTTAGAAAATTTTTCAAATTTGAAATTTTAAATGATCATAAACCACGCCCACTTTGATCAATCATTACCATATTGATAATGTAGTCTTAAGACTCTATAGTGATGACAGCCACTAAGTTCCGTGCAGATCCATTTAGCCGGTTCAGCAGTATAATTTCTTCCCAGTTATAGCGCCCCCTATTGTTTAATCAAGTTGAAAACCAGGACATACACTTGAATTGACATTAGGTATGGCTGTTATGAACAGCTTTGAAAAATGTCAAAATCTTTTGAAGTTACGCTAAAAAAACTTTTTCATTCCCAAAAAATTATTTTAAAAAATCATATTAAAAAAAATAAGCAAATTATCGAAAATCCCTTCACATCTTTTGGTCAGCCGCTCCTCCTCTCTTGTCAGGGAAAGTTGTGATGTGATTGAGTTTGACGGCCGAGAGGAGTTAACGAAAGTACGTTGGACTTACTATGCAAATTTCTACTAATTTGCATAAGTTTAAAACATTTTTTAAAATACTCATCTAAATTTGACTGACTCAATGAACACACTGGATGAGATCATTTGTTTTTTTACGAAAGAAATGGGGAGAAACATGCCAAAAATATTTTTGGGGTACCACAGCGCCACCTATTGGACAAAATTCAAAAAAATGTCTGTGGTTGTAGATGTCACTATAACTGATAAGAATTGTAATTTTC
This sequence comes from Nothobranchius furzeri, assembly GCF_043380555.1. Classification (NCBI taxonomy): domain Eukaryota; kingdom Metazoa; phylum Chordata; class Actinopteri; order Cyprinodontiformes; family Nothobranchiidae; genus Nothobranchius; species Nothobranchius furzeri. The sequence continues at coordinate 43,544,382 of NC_091755.1, read as the reverse complement.
TGTATAGAATATGTATTTTTCATGAGTAAAAGGGCGAAAATTTTTAAAGCCTATAAGCCACGCCCACTTTTTAATCATTTTCAAAATATAGCTTAAGGGTCCGATGATTAACATATCTGCCAAGTTCTGTGGAAATCCATCAAGCCGTTTAGCTGAAACAAACTTTTTGACTCTTTAGCGCCCCCTATTGGTGAATCCAAACAAAATGGGGTAGATAGGGCTTACCGCTCATCCTTCATAAGGGTCTAGAGTCTCATCAATTTATCTTGAGAAATGGTGAAGATACCATCAATTACCACATGTGCTAGCTAGCGCACTGATTTTGACATGGTGTCATTAGCCCAATTTTCAATATTTCTGCATTTTTCTTCATCACAACAACTTACCTTAGTCCACAGATCACATGTACGAAGGTTGAAGTTGATTCGACGAAAAATGTCGAATAGGTGATTAAAACTAAGTTTTGCATTTTTTGCGATCTAGCAAAAAATCTAGTTAGGCGGAAATGGGCGTGGCCAATACAAAAAAGATGGAGAATCAATCAAGGATCATGTACATATAAAGTTTTTGACTGTAGGACCTACGGTTTGGGAGCTAGTACCTCAAACGTGTTGACCTCCGCAATAGCGCCACCTAGGTGACGCGGGGTCCAAATTCTCGAATCTGAGTAGCGGGCAGGATTTTCTATCAGACTGCCATGTCAGATTTTCCCTGGCAATTTCAGGCTCTTGCGCCCATACAGACACAGCGGAGAAGAATAATAATAACTAGAACTGCAAGCAGTTATCAACGGGTTCCAAGCCACCAGCGCCAGTCGCCCACCCGCCCCGCCCTCAACTTCGCCAGTCCTCACGCGGTCCCGCCCCAAAAACACGTTCTCCCGCCGGCGTCCCGTCAGCTCACTTCAACCGGCGCAATGAAACTAACACTCAGGATACGTCATTAAACCGGCTAAGCCTATACACATATCTTTCAGAGGCATGGCTGACTTCTCAATCGTGATTACAATGGAATTCCACTGTTTCCTTATTAAAGAACGTGAAGATTTAATGAGTGAGATTATTAAACAATAATCTATACATCAACAGAATGTTACAAATAACATAAATACTTTATAATGTGTTTAGATTTAATAGATTTTCAACAAAAACAATGAGTTTCATTTTGTGACTTGCTGACCAAATGTTTAAAAAAATCATGAAAAATACACAACTCATCCTAAAATTACCAAAATATTCTCACATGGCAGTGGTAACATGCGGAATAATATGATGTTGTTTTTAAATCAGTAGACTCAAAGCTTTTTTAAAGAAAAATTGGGAAATATAACTATAAAGGTCACAACAAAAATTAAAATATTCATAAAAAAATAGTGCTACTTTCTAAAATTAGGAGAAAAATCTCAGATAACCATAGGTACATGTGGAATGTTGTAAATGGCTTATATTTACTGTATACCTAAAAAGCTTTCTAACAAAAATTAATTACGTTGTTGTCCAACTATACAAAATAACTGGCAAAAAGTAAAAAATTCATTAAAAATCAATGCTTTTGTACAAAAATCTCAAAATATTCCCAGATTGCCTCTGTGACGTGTGTATTGTGGTCATATTTTTGTAAGATCATAAATGTAAAACTTTTCTTACAATAAAATAATATTTGCATTAGTGGCTGTAGACAAAAATATGTCCTATAATTGAACACTAGGGGGAGCTCAAATCAAGACGACATTTTTTTTGTTTCATAAACCACCTAAGAGTGAACTTTGTGGTAAATTACAAGAAGATTGTGAGAACAGAATTTGTGCCACACTTGCTAGCGTAAAAATGTATTTTTGTTAATATAAAGCGCAAACCTCTTTGTGGAGCTGCGGCTATCGTGACATAAGCTCTAGCCTATCCAGTAACCACAATCTGGAAATCTTAGCCTCTTACATGCAAATAGTGATTTTTAGGAAATTTTTCAAATTTGAAATTTTAAATGATCGTAAACCACGCCCACTTTGATCAATCATTACCATATTGATAATGTAGTCTTAAGACTCTATAGTGATGACAACCACTAAGTTTCGTGCAGATCCATTTAGCTGGTTGAGCAGTATAATTTCTTCCCAGTTATAGCGCCCCCTATTGTTTAATCAAGTTGAAAACCAGGACATACACTTGAATTGACCTTAGGTATGAGTGTTATGAACAGCTTTGAAAAATGTCAAAATCTTTTGAAGTTACGCTAAAAAAACTTTTTCATTCCCAAAAAATTATTTAAAAAAATCATATTAAAAAAAATAAGCAAATTATCCAAAATCCCTTCACAACTTTTGGTCAGCCGCTCCCCCCCTCTTGTCAGGCAAAGTTGTGATGTGATTGAGTTTGACGGCCGGGAGGAGTTAACGAAAGTACGTTTGACTTACTATGCAAATTTCTACTAATTAGCATAAGTTTAAATTATTTTTTAAAATACTCATCTAAATTTGACTGACTCAATGAACATACTGGATGAGCCCATTTGTTTTTTTACTAAAACATTGAGGAGAGACATGCCAAAACCTTTTTTGGGGTACAACAGCGCCACCTATTGGACAAAATTCAAATTTATATCTGTGATTGTAGATGTCACTATGACTGATAAAATTTGTAACTTTCTGTATAGAATATGTATTTTTCATCAGTTAAAGGGCGAAAATTTTTAAAGCCTATAAGCCACGCCCACTTTTTAATCATTTTCAAAATATAGCTTAAAGGTCTGATGATTAACATATGTGCCAAGTTCTGTGGAAATCCATCAAGCCGTTTAGCTCAAACTAACTTTTTGCCTCTTTAGCGCCCCCTTTTGGTGAATCCGAACAAAATGGGGAAGATAGGGCTTACCGCTCATACTTCATAAGGGTCTAGAGTCTCATCACTTTATCTTGAGATATGGTGAAGATATCATCAATTAGCACATGTGATAGCTAGCGCACTGATTTTGACATGTTGTCATTAGCCCAATTTTCAATATTTCTGCGTTTTTCTGCATCACAACAACTTATCTTAGTCCATAGATCATATGTACAAAGTTTGAAGTTGATTCGACGAAAAATGACGAATAGGTGATTAAAACTAAGTTTTGCATTTTTTGCGATCTAGCAAAAAATCTAGTTAGGCGGAAATGGGCGTGGCCAATACAAAAAAGATGGAGAATCATCCAAGGATCATGGACATATAAAGTTTTTGACTATAGGACCTACGGTTTGGGAGCTAGTAACTAAAACGTGTTGACCTCCGCAATAGCGCCACCTAGGTGACGCGGGGTCCAAATTCTCGAACCTGAGTAGCGGTCAGGATTTTCTATCAGACTGCCATGTCAGATTTTCCCTGGCAATTTCAGGCTCTTGCGCCCATACAGACACAGCGGAGAAGAATAATAATAATAAATAATAAACTAGAACTGCAAGCAGTTATCAACGGGTTCCAAGCCCCCAGCGCCAGTCGCCTACCCGGCCCCGCCCTCCACTTCGCCAGTCCTCACGCGGTCCCGCCCCAAAAACACGTTCTCCCGCCGGCGTTCGTCAGCTCACTTCAACCGGCGCAATGAAAGTAACACTCAGGATACGTCATTAAACCTGCAAAGCCTATACACATATCTTTCAGAGGCATGGCTGACTCCTCAATCGTGATTACAATGGAATTCCACTGTTTCCTTATTAAAGAACGTGAAGATTTAATGAGTGAGGTTATCAAACAATGATCTATACATCAACAGAATATTACCAATAACATAAACACTTGATAATGTCTTTAGATTTAAAAGATTTTCAACAAAAACTATGAGTTTCATTTTGTGACTTACTGAACAAATGTTTTAAAAAATCATGAAAAATACATAAATCATCCTAAAATTACCAAAATATTCTCACATGGCAGTGTTAACATGCGGAATAATATGATGTTGTTTTTAAATCAGTAGACTCAAAGCTTTTTTGAAGAAAAATTGGGAAATATAACTATAAAGGTCACAACAAAAATAAAAATATTCATAAAAAAATAGTGCTACTTTCTAAAATTAGGAGAAAAATCTCAGATCACCATAGGTACATGTGGGATGTTATAAATGGCTTATATTTACTGTATACCTAAAAAGCTTTCTAACAAAAATTAATTACGTTGTTGTCCAAATATACAGAAAAACTGGTAAAAAGTTAAAAATTCATTAAAAATATACGCTTTTGTACAGAAATCTCAAAATATTCCCAGGTTGCCTCTGTGATGTGAGAATTCTTCTTATATTTTTGTTGGGGTCATAAATGTAAAACTGTACTTACAATAAAATAATACTTGCATTAGTGGCTGTAGACAAAAATATGTCCTATAATTAAACACTAGGGGGAGCTCAAATCAAGACGACATTTTTTTTGTTTCATAACCCACCTAAGAGTGAACTTTGTGGCAAATTACAAGAAGATTGTGAGAACAGAATTTGCGCTACAATTGCTAGCCTAAAAACGTATTTTCGTAAATATAAAGCGCAAACCTCTTTGTGGAGCTGCGGCTTTCGTGACATAAGCTCTAGCCTATTCATTTAACACAATCTGGAAATCTTAGCCTCTTACATGCAAATAGTGATTTTTAGGAAATTTTTCAAATTTGAAATTTTAAATGATCATAAACCACGCCCACTTTGATCAATCATTACCATATTGATAATGTAGTCTTAAGACTTTATAGTGATGACAGCCACTAAGTTTCGTGCCGATCCATTTAGCCGGTTCAGCAGTATAATTTCTTCCCAGTTATAGCGCCCCCTATTGTTTAATCAAGTTGAAAACCAGGACATACACTTGAATTGACCTTAGGTATGACTGTTATGAACAGCTTTGAAAAATGTCAAAATCTCTTGAAGTTACGCTAAAAAAACTTTTTCATTCCCAAAAAATTATTTAAAAAAATCATATTTAAAAAAATAAGCAAATTATCGAAAATCCCTTCACATCTTTTGGTCAGCCGCTCCTCCTCTCTTGTCAGGGAAAGTTTTGATGTGATTGAGTTTGACGGCCGGGAGGAGTTAACGAAAGTACGTTGGACTTACTATGCAAATTTCTACTAATTTGCATAAGTTTAAAACATTTTTTAAATTACTCATCTAAATTTGACTGACTCAAAGAACACATTGGAATAGATCATTTGTTTTTTTACAAAAGAAATGGGGAGAAACATGCCAAAAATATTTTTGGGGTACCAGAGCGCCACCTATTGGACAAAATTCAAAAAATTTTCTGTGATTGTAGATGTCACGATGACTGATATGAATTGTAATTTTCTGTATAGAATATGTATTTTTCATGAGTAAAAGGGCGAAAATTTTTAAAGCCTATAAGCCACGCCCACTTTTTAATCATTTTCAAAATATAGCTTAAGGGTCCGACGATTAACATATGTGCCAAGTTCTGTGGAAATCCATCAAGCCGTTTAGCTGAAACAAACTTTTTGACTCTTTAGCGCCCCCTATTGGTGAATCCAAACAAAATGGGGTAGATAGGACTTACCGCTCATACTTTGTAAGGTTCTAGAGTCTCATCAATTTATTTTGAGAAATGGTGAAGATATCATCAATTAACACATGTGCTAGCTAGCGCACTGATTTTGACATGGTGTCATTAGCCCAATTTTCAATATTTCTGCATTTTTCTTCATCACAACAACTTAGCCTAGTCCATAGATCACATGTACGAAGTTTGAAGTTGATTCGACGAAAAATGTCGAATAGGTGATTAAAACTAAGTTTTGCATTTTTTGCGATCTAGCAAAAAATCTAGTTAGGCGGAAATGGGCGTGGCCAATACAAAAAAGATGGAGAATCAATCAAGGATCATGTGCATATAAAGTTTTTGACTGTAGGACCTACGGTTTGGGAGCTAGTAGCTGAAACGTGTTGACCTCTGCAATAGCGCCACCTAGGTGACCCGGGGTCCAAATTTTCGAATCTGAGTAGCGGTCAGGATTTTCTATCAGACTGCCATGTCAGATTTTTCCTTGCAATTTCAGGCTCTTGCGCCCATACAGACACAGCGGAGAAGAATAATAATAATAAATAATAAATAATAAATAATGAAAAATCCGTAGAAAAACAATAGGGTTCCCTGCCCTTTGGGCTTGGAACCCTAACTAGAACTGCAAGCAGTTATCAACGGGTTCCAAGCCCCCAGCGCCAGTCGCCCACCCGCCCCGCCCTCAACTTCGCCAGTCCTCACGCGGTCCCGCCCCAAAAACACGTTCTCCCGCCGGCGTCCCGTCAGCTCACTTCAACCGGCGCAACGAAAGTAACACTCGGGATACGTCATTAAACCTGCAAAGCCTATACACATATCTTTCAGAGGCATGGCTGACTTCTCAACCGTGATTACAATGGAATTCCACTGTTTCCTTATTAAAGAACGTGAAGATTTAATGAGTGAGATTATCAAACAATGATCTATACATCAACAGAATATTACAAATAACATAAATACTTGATAATGTCTTTAGATTTAAAAGATTTTCAACAAAAACTACGAGTTTCATTTTGTGACTTACTGACCAAATGTTTTAAAAAATCATGAAAAATACATAAATCATCATAAAATTACCAAAATATTCTCACATGGCAGTGTTAAGATGCGGAATAATATGATGTTGTTTTTAAATCAGTAGACTCAAAGCTTTTTTGAAGAAAAATTGGGAAATATAACTATAAAGGTCACAACAAAAATTCAAATATTCATAAAAAAATAGTGCTACTTTCTAAAATTAGGAGAAAAATCTCAGATCACCATAGGTACATGTGGAATGTTGTAAATGGCTTATATTTACTGTATACCTAAAAAAAACTTTCTAACAAAAATTAATTACGTTGTTGTCCAACTATACAGAAAAACTGGTAAAAAGTTAAAAATTCATTAAAAATCTATGCTTTTGTACAGAAATCTCAAAATATTCCCAGGTTGCCTCTGTGATGTGAGAATTCTTCTTATATTTTTGTTGGGGTCATAAATGTAAAACTGTACTTACAATAAAATAATATTTGCATTAGTGGCTGTAGACAAAAATATGTCCTACAATTAAACACAAGGGGGAGCTCAAATCAATACGACATTTTTTTTCTTTCATAAACCACCTAAGAGTGAACTTTGTGGCAAATTACAAGAAGATTGTGAGAACAGAATTTGCGCTACAATTGCTAGCCTAAAAATGTATTTTCGTAAATATAAAGCGCAAACCTCTTCATGGAGCTGCGGCTTTCGTGACATAAGCTCTAGCCAATCCAGTTGACACAATCTGGAAATCTTAGCCTCTTACATGCAAATTGTGATTTTTAGGGAATTTTTCAAATTTGAAATTTTAAATGATCATAAACCACGCCCACTTTGATCAATCATTACCATATTGATAATGTAGTCTTAAGACTCTATAGTGATGACAACCACTAAGTTTCGTGCAGATCCATTTAGCTGGTTCAGCAATATAATTTCTTCCCAGTTATAGCGCCCCCTATTGTTTAATCAAGGTGAAAACCAGGACATACACTTGAATTGACCTTAGGTATGATTGTTATGAACAGCTTTGAAAAATGTCAAAGTCTTTTGAAGTTACGCTAAAAAAACTTTTTCATTCCCAAAAAATTATTTTAAAAAATCATATTAAAAAAAATAAGCAAATTATCCAAAATCCCTTCACATCTTTTGGTCAGCCGCTCCTCCTCTCTTGTCAGGGAAAGTTGTGATGTGATTGAGTTTGACGGCCGGGAGGAGTTAACGAAAGTACGTTGGACTTACTATGCAAATTTCTACTAATTTGCATAAGTTTAAAACATTTGTTAAAATACTCATCTAAATTTGACTGACTCACTGAACACACTGGATGAGATCATTTGTTTTTTTACGAAAGAAATGGGGAGAACCATGCCAAAAATATTTTTGGGGTACCACAGCGCCACCTATTGGACAAAATTCAAAAAATTTTCTGTGATTGTAGATGTCACTATGACTGATAAGAATTGTAATTTTCTGTTTAGAATATATATTTTTCATGAGTAAAAGGGCGAAAAATTTTAAAGCCTATAAGCCACGCCCACTTTTTAATCATTTTCAAAATGTAGCTTAAGGGTCCGATGACTAACATATGTGCCAAGTTCTGGGGAAATCCATCAAGCCGTTTAGCTCAAACAAACTTTTTGACTCTTTAGCGCCCCCTATTGGTGAATCCAAACAAAATGGGGTAGATAGGGCTTACCGCTCATACTTCATAAGGGTCTAGAGTCTCATCAGTTTATCTTGAGAAATGGTGAAGATATCATCAATTACCACATGTGCTAGCTAGCGCGCTGATTTTGACATGGTGTCATTAGCCCAATTTTCAATATTTCTGCATTTTTCTTCATCACAACAACTTAGCTTAGTCCATAGATCACATGTACGAAGTTTGAAGTTGATTCGACAAAAAATGATGAATAGGTGATTAAAAGTAAGTTTTGCGTTTTTTGCGATCTAGCAAAAAATCTAGTTAGGCGGAAATGGGCGTGGCCAATACAAAAAAGATGGAGAATCATCCAAGGATCATGGACATATAAAGTTTTTGACTATAGGACCTACGGTTTGGGAGCTAGTAGCTAAAACGTGTTGACCTCCGCAATAGCGCCACCTAGGTGACGCGGGGTCCAAATTTTCGAATCTGAGTAGCGGTCAGGATTTTCTATCAGACTGCCATGTCAGATTTTCCCTGGCAATTTCAGGCTCTTGCGCCCATACAGACACAGCGGAGAAGAATAATAATAATAAATAATAAATAATAAATAATGAAAAATCCGTAGAAAAACAATAGGGTTCCCTGCCCTTTGGGCTTGGAACCCTAATGAAAAATCCGTAGAAAAACAATAGGGTTCCCTGCCCTTTGGGCTTGGAACCCTAACTAGAACTGCAAGCAGTTATCAACGGGTTCCAAGCCCCCAGCGCCAGTCGCCTACCCGGCCCCGCCCTCCACTTCGCCAGTCCTCACGCGGTCCCGCCCCAAAAACACGTTCTCCCGCCGGCGTTCGTCAGCTCACTTCAACCGGCGCAATGAAAGTAACACTCAGGATACGTCATTAAACCTGCAAAGCCTATACACATATCTTTCAGAGGCATGGCTGACTCCTCAATCGTGATTACAATGGAATTCCACTGTTTCCTTATTAAAGAACGTGAAGATTTAATGAGTGAGGTTATCAAACAATGATCTATACATCAACAGAATATTACCAATAACATAAACACTTGATAATGTCTTTAGATTTAAAAGATTTTCAACAAAAACTATGAGTTTCATTTTGTGACTTACTGAACAAATGTTTTAAAAAATCATGAAAAATACATAAATCATCCTAAAATTACCAAAATATTCTCACATGGCAGTGTTAACATGCGGAATAATATGATGTTGTTTTTAAATCAGTAGACTCAAAGCTTTTTTGAAGAAAAATTGGGAAATATAACTATAAAGGTCACAACAAAAATAAAAATATTCATAAAAAAATAGTGCTACTTTCTAAAATTAGGAGAAAAATCTCAGATCACCATAGGTACATGTGGGATGTTATAAATGGCTTATATTTACTGTATACCTAAAAAGCTTTCTAACAAAAATTAATTACGTTGTTGTCCAAATATACAGAAAAACTGGTAAAAAGTTAAAAATTCATTAAAAATATACGCTTTTGTACAGAAATCTCAAAATATTCCCAGGTTGCCTCTGTGATGTGAGAATTCTTCTTATATTTTTGTTGGGGTCATAAATGTAAAACTGTACTTACAATAAAATAATACTTGCATTAGTGGCTGTAGACAAAAATATGTCCTATAATTAAACACTAGGGGGAGCTCAAATCAAGACGACATTTTTTTTGTTTCATAACCCACCTAAGAGTGAACTTTGTGGCAAATTACAAGAAGATTGTGAGAACAGAATTTGCGCTACAATTGCTAGCCTAAAAACGTATTTTCGTAAATATAAAGCGCAAACCTCTTTGTGGAGCTGCGGCTTTCGTGACATAAGCTCTAGCCTATTCATTTAACACAATCTGGAAATCTTAGCCTCTTACATGCAAATAGTGATTTTTAGGAAATTTTTCAAATTTGAAATTTTAAATGATCATAAACCACGCCCACTTTGATCAATCATTACCATATTGACAATGTAGTCTTAAGACTTTATAGTGATGACAGCCACTAAGTTTCGTGCCGATCCATTTAGCCGGTTCAGCAGTATAATTTCTTCCCAGTTATAGCGCCCCCTATTGTTTAATCAAGTTGAAAACCAGGACATACACTTGAATTGACCTTAGGTATGACTGTTATGAACAGCTTTGAAAAATGTCAAAATCTCTTGAAGTTACGCTAAAAAAACTTTTTCATTCCCAAAAAATTATTTAAAAAAATCATATTTAAAAAAATAAGCAAATTATCGAAAATCCCTTCACATCTTTTGGTCAGCCGCTCCTCCTCTCTTGTCAGGGAAAGTTTTGATGTGATTGAGTTTGACGGCCGGGAGGAGTTAACGAAAGTACGTTGGACTTACTATGCAAATTTCTACTAATTTGCATAAGTTTAAAACATTTTTTAAATTACTCATCTAAATTTGACTGACTCAAAGAACACATTGGAATAGATCATTTGTTTTTTTACAAAAGAAATGGGGAGAAACATGCCAAAAATATTTTTGGGGTACCAGAGCGCCACCTATTGGACAAAATTCAAAAAATTTTCTGTGATTGTAGATGTCACGATGACTGATATGAATTGTAATTTTCTGTATAGAATATGTATTTTTCATGAGTAAAAGGGCGAAAATTTTTAAAGCCTATAAGCCACGCCCACTTTTTAATCATTTTCAAAATATAGCTTAAGGGTCCGACGATTAACATATGTGCCAAGTTCTGTGGAAATCCATCAAGCCGTTTAGCTGAAACAAACTTTTTGACTCTTTAGCGCCCCCTATTGGTGAATCCAAACAAAATGGGGTAGATAGGACTTACCGCTCATACTTTGTAAGGTTCTAGAGTCTCATCAATTTATTTTGAGAAATGGTGAAGATATCATCAATTAACACATGTGCTAGCTAGCGCACTGATTTTGACATGGTGTCATTAGCCCAATTTTCAATATTTCTGCATTTTTCTTCATCACAACAACTTAGCCTAGTCCATAGATCACATGTACGAAGTTTGAAGTTGATTCGACGAAAAATGTCGAATAGGTGATTAAAACTAAGTTTTGCATTTTTTGCGATCTAGCAAAAAATCTAGTTAGGCGGAAATGGGCGTGGCCAATACAAAAAAGATGGAGAATCAATCAAGGATCATGTGCATATAAAGTTTTTGACTGTAGGACCTACGGTTTGGGAGCTAGTAGCTGAAACGTGTTGACCTCTGCAATAGCGCCACCTAGGTGACCCGGGGTCCAAATTTTCGAATCTGAGTAGCGGTCAGGATTTTCTATCAGACTGCCATGTCAGATTTTTCCTTGCAATTTCAGGCTCTTGCGCCCATACAGACACAGCGGAGAAGAATAATAATAATAAACTAGAACTGCAAGCAGTTATCAACGGGTTCCAAGCCACCAGCGCCAGTCGCCCACCCGCCCCGCCCTCAACTTCGCCAGTCCTCACGCGGTCCCGCCCCAAAAACATGTTCTCCCGCCGGCGTCCCGTCAGCTCACCTCAACCGGCGCAATGAAAGTAACACTCAGGATACGTCATTAAAACTGCAAAGCCTATACACATCTTTCAGAGGCATGGCTGACTTCTCAATCGTGATTACAATGGAATTCCACTGTTTCCTTATTAAAGAACGTGAAGATTTAATGAGTGAGATTATCAAACAATAATCTATACATCAACAGAATATTACAAACAACATAAATACTTGATAATGTCTTTAGATTTAATTGATTTTCAACAAAAACAATGAGTTTCATTTTGTGACTTACTGACCAAATGTTTCAAAAAATCATGAAAAATACATAACTCATCATAAAATTACCAAAATATTCTCACATGGCAGTGTTGACATGTGGAATAATATGATGTTGTTTTTAAATCAGTAGACTCAAAGCTTTTTTGAAGAAAAATCAGTAAATATAACTGTAAGGGTCACAGTCAAAATTAAAATATTCATAAAAAAATAGTGCTACTTTCTAAAATTTATAGAAAAATCTCAGATCACCATAGGCACATGTGGAATGTTATAAATGTGTTATATTTACTTTGTACCTAAAAAAAACGTTCTTACAAAAATTAGTTACTTTTTGTCCAACTATACAAAAAACTGGCAAAAAGTAAAAAATTCATTAAAAATCAATGCTTTCGTACAAAAATCTCAAAATATTCCGAGATTGCCTCTGTGATGTGAGAATTCTTTTTATATTTTTGTTGGGGTCATAAATGTAAAATTGTACCTACAATAAAATAATATTTGCGTTAGTTGCTGTAGACAAAAATATGTCCTATAATTAAACACAAGGGGGAGCTCAAATCAAGACGACATTTTTTTTGTTTCATAAGCCACCTAAGAGTGAACTTTGTGGCAAATGTCAAGGAGATTGTGAAAACAGAATTTGCGCTACAATTGCTAGCCTAAAAATGTATTTTTGTAAATTTAAAGCGCAAACATCATCGTGGAGCTGCGGTTTTCATTATCTAAGCTCATGGCTATCCAGTTAACATAATCTGGAAAACGTAGCTTCTTACATGAAAATAATGATTTTTAGGAAATTTTTCAAATTTGAAATTTTAAATGATCATAAACCACGCCCACATTGATCAATCATTACCATATTGATAATGTAGTCTTAAGACTCTACAATGATGACAACCACTAAGTTTCGTGCAGATCCATTTAAACAGGTCAGCAGTATAATGTATTGCTATTTATAGCGCCCCCTATTGTTTAATCAAGGTGAAAATCAAGACATACACTTGAATTGACCTTAGGTTTGTATGTTATGAACAGCTTTGAAAAATGTCCAAATATTTTGAAGTTATGCTAAAAAAACTTTTTCATTCCCAAAAAAATATTTTAAAAATTCATATTTAAAAAAGTAAGCAAATTATCTAAAATCCCTTCAGATCGTTTGGTCAGCCGCTCCTCCTCTCTTGTCAGGCAAAGTTGTGATGTGATTGGGTTTGACGGCCGGGAGGAGTTAACGAAAGTACGTTTGACTTACTATGCAAATTTCTACTAATTAGCATAAGTTTAAAACATTTTTTAAAATACTCATCTTAATTTGACTGAGTCAATGAACATACTGGATGAGACCATTTGCTTGTTTACTAAAATATTGAGGAGAAACATGCCAAAAACATTTTTGGGGTACAACAGCGCCAACTATTGGACAAAATTCAAACTTTTTTCTGTGATTGTAGATGTCACTATGACTGATATGATTTGTAACTTTCTGTATAGAATATGTATTTTTCATCAGTTAAAGGGCAAAAATTTTTAAAGCCTATAAGCCACGCCCACTTTTTAATCATTTTCAAAGTATAGCTTAAGGGTCCGACGATTAACATATGTGCCAAGTTCTGTGGAAATCCATCAAGCCGTTTAGCTGAAACAAACTTTTTGACTCTTTAGCGCCCCCTATTGGTGAATCCAAACAAAATGGGGTAGATAGGACTTACCGCTCATACTTTGTAAGGTTCTAGAGTCTCATCAATTTATTTTGAGAAATGGTGAAGATATCATCAATTAACACATGTGCTAGCTAGCGCACTGATTTTGACATGGTGTCATTAGCCCAATTTTCAATATTTCTGCATTTTTCTTCACCACAACAACTTACCTTAGTCCATAGATCACATGTACGAAGTTTGAAGTTGATTCGACGAAAAATGTCGAATAGGTGATTAAAACTAAGTTTTGCATTTTTTGCGATCTAGCAAAAAATCTAGTTAGGCGGAAATGGGCGTGGCCAATACAAAAAAGATGGAGAATCAATCAAGGATCATGTGCATATAAAGTTTTTGACTGTAGGTCCTACGGTTTGGGAGCTAGTAGCTGAAACGTGTTGACCTCTGCAATAGCGCCACCTAGGTGACCCGGGGTCCAAATTTTCGAATCTGAGTAGCGGTCAGGATTTTCTATCAGACTGCCATGTCAGATTTTTCCTTGCAATTTCAGGCTCTTGCGCCCATACAGACACAGCGGAGAAGAATAATAATAATAAACTAGAACTGCAAGCAGTTATCAACGGGTTCCAAGCCCCCAGCGCCAGTCGCCTACCCGGCCCCGCCCTCCACTTCGCCAGTCCTCACGCGGTCCTGCCCCAAAAACACGTTCTCCCGCCGGCGTTCGTCAGCTCACTTCAACCGGCGCAATGAAAGTAACACTCAGGATACGTCATTAAACCTGCAAAGCCTATACACATATCTTTCAGAGGCATGGCTGACTCCTCAATCGTGATTACAATGGAATTCCACTGTTTCCTTATTAAAGAACGTGAAGATTTAATGAGTGAGGTTATCAAACAATGATCTATACATCAACAGAATATTACCAATAACATAAACACTTGATAATGTCTTTAGATTTAAAAGATTTTCAACAAAAACTATGAGTTTCATTTTGTGACTTACTGAACAAATGTTTTAAAAAATCATGAAAAATACATAAATCATCCTAAAATTACCAAAATATTCTCACATGGCAGTGTTAACATGCGGAATAATATGATGTTGTTTTTAAATCAGTAGACTCAAAGCTTTTTTGAAGAAAAATTGGGAAATATAACTATAAAGGTCACAACAAAAATAAAAATATTCATAAAAAAATAGTGCTACTTTCTAAAATTAGGAGAAAAATCTCAGATCACCATAGGTACATGTGGGATGTTATAAATGGCTTATATTTACTGTATACCTAAAAAGCTTTCTAACAAAAATTAATTACGTTGTTGTCCAAATATACAGAAAAACTGGTAAAAAGTTAAAAATTCATTAAAAATATACGCTTTTGTACAGAAATCTCAAAATATTCCCAGGTTGCCTCTGTGATGTGAGAATTCTTCTTATATTTTTGTTGGGGTCATAAATGTAAAACTGTACTTACAATAAAATAATACTTGCATTAGTGGCTGTAGACAAAAATATGTCCTATAATTAAACACTAGGGGGAGCTCAAATCAAGACGACATTTTTTTTTGTTTCATAACCCACCTAAGAGTGAACTTTGTGGCAAATTACAAGAAGATTGTGAGAACAGAATTTGCGCTACAATTGCTAGCCTAAAAACGTATTTTCGTAAATATAAAGCGCAAACCTCTTTGTGGAGCTGCGGCTTTCGTGACATAAGCTCTAGCCTATTCATTTAACACAATCTGGAAATCTTAGCCTCTTACATGCAAATAGTGATTTTTAGGAAATTTTTCAAATTTGAAATTTTAAATGATCATAAACCACGCCCACTTTGATCAATCATTACCATATTGATAATGTAGTCTTAAGACTTTATAGTGATGACAGCCACTAAGTTTCGTGCCGATCCATTTAGCCGGTTCAGCAGTATAATTTCTTCCCAGTTATAGCGCCCCCTATTGTTTAATCAAGTTGAAAACCAGGACATACACTTGAATTGACCTTACGTATGACTGTTATGAACAGCTTTGAAAAATGTCAAAATCTCTTGAAGTTACGCTAAAAAAAACTTTTTCATTCCCAAAAAATTATTTTAAAAAATCATATTTAAAAAAATAAGCAAATTATCGAAAATCCCTTCACATCTTTTGGTCAGCCGCTCCTCCTCTCTTGTCAGGGAAAGTTTTGATGTGATTGAGTTTGACGGCCGGGAGGAGTTAACGAAAGTACGTTGGACTTACTATGCAAATTTCTACTAATTTGCATAAGTTTAAAACATTTTTTAAATTACTCATCTAAATTTGACTGACTCAAAGAACACATTGGAATAGATCATTTGTTTTTTTACAAAAGAAATGGGGAGAAACATGCCAAAAATATTTTTGGGGTACCAGAGCGCCACCTATTGGACAAAATTCAAAAAATTTTCTGTGATTGTAGATGTCACGATGACTGATATGAATTGTAATTTTCTGTATAGAATATGTATTTTTCATGAGTAAAAGGGCGAAAATTTTTAAAGCCTATAAGCCACGCCCACTTTTTAATCATTTTCAAAATGTAGCTTAAGGGTCCGACGATTAACATATGTGCCAAGTTCTGTGGAAATCCATCAAGCCGTTTAGCTGAAACAAACTTTTTGACTCTTTAGCGCCCCCTATTGGTGAATCCAAACAAAATGGGGTAGATAGGACTTACCGCTCATACTTTGTAAGGTTCTAGAGTCTCATCAATTTATTTTGAGAAATGGTGAAGATATCATCAATTAACACATGTGCTAGCTAGCGCACTGATTTTGACATGGTGTCATTAGCCCAATTTTCAATATTTCTGCATTTTTCTTCATCACAACAACTTAGCCTAGTCCATAGATCACATGTACGAAGTTTGAAGTTGATTCGACGAAAAATGTCGAATAGGTGATTAAAACTAAGTTTTGCATTTTTTGCGATCTAGCAAAAAATCTAGTTAGGCGGAAATGGGCGTGGCCAATACAAAAAAGATGGAGAATCAATCAAGGATCATGTGCATATAAAGTTTTTGACTGTAGGACCTACGGTTTGGGAGCTAGTAGCTGAAACGTGTTGACCTCTGCAATAGCGCCACCTAGGTGACCCGGGGTCCAAATTTTCGAATCTGAGTAGCGGTCAGGATTTTCTATCAGACTGCCTTGTCAGATTTTTCCTTGCAATTTCAGGCTCTTGCGCCCATACAGACACAGCGGAGAAGAATAATAATAATAAATAATAAATAATAAATAATGAAAAATCCGTAGAAAAACAATAGGGTTCCCTGCCCTTTGGGCTTGGAACCCTAATAATAAATAATAAACTAGAACTGCAAGCAGTTATCAACGGGTTCCAAGCCCCCAGCGCCAGTCGCCTACCCGGCCCCGCCCTCCACTTCGCCAGTCCTCACGCGGTCCCGCCCCAAAAACACGTTCTCCCGCCGGCGTTCGTCAGCTCACTTCAACCGGCGCAATGAAAGTAACACTCAGGATACGTCATTAAACCTGCAAAGCCTATACACATATCTTTCAGAGGCATGGCTGACTCCTCAATCGTGATTACAATGGAATTCCACTGTTTCCTTATTAAAGAACGTGAAGATTTAATGAGTGAGGTTATCAAACAATGATCTATACATCAACAGAATATTACCAATAACATAAACACTTGATAATGTCTTTAGATTTAAAAGATTTTCAACAAAAACTATGAGTTTCATTTTGTGACTTACTGAACAAATGTTTTAAAAAATCATGAAAAATACATAAATCATCCTAAAATTACCAAAATATTCTCACATGGCAGTGTTAACATGCGGAATAATATGATGTTGTTTTTAAATCAGTAGACTCAAAGCTTTTTTGAAGAAAAATTGGGAAATATAACTATAAAGGTCACAACAAAAATAAAAATATTCATAAAAAAATAGTGCTACTTTCTAAAATTAGGAGAAAAATCTCAGATCACCATAGGTACATGTGGGATGTTATAAATGGCTTATATTTACTGTATACCTAAAAAGCTTTCTAACAAAAATTAATTACGTTGTTGTCCAAATATACAGAAAAACTGGTAAAAAGTTAAAAATTCATTAAAAATATACACTTTTGTACAGAAATCTCAAAATATTCCCAGGTTGCCTCTGTGATGTGAGAATTCTTCTTATATTTTTGTTGGGGTCATAAATGTAAAACTGTACTTACAATAAAATAATACTTGCATTAGTGGCTGTAGACAAAAATATGTCCTATAATTAAACACTAGGGGGAGCTCAAATCAAGACGACATTTCTTTTTGTTTCATAACCCACCTAAGAGTGAACTTTGTGGCAAATTACAAGAAGATTGTGAGAACAGAATTTGCGCTACAATTGCTAGCCTAAAAACGTATTTTCGTAAATATAAAGCGCAAACCTCTTTGTGGAGCTGCGGCTTTCGTGACATAAGCTCTAGCCTATTCATTTAACACAATCTGGAAATCTTAGCCTCTTACATGCAAATAGTGATTTTTAGGAAATTTTTCAAATTTGAAATTTTAAATGATCATAAACCACGCCCACTTTGATCAATCATTACCATATTGATAATGTAGTCTTAAGACTTTATAGTGATGACAGCCACTAAGTTTCGTGCCGATCCATTTAGCCGGTTCAGCAGTATAATTTCTTCCCAGTTATAGCGCCCCCTATTGTTTAATCAAGTTGAAAACCAGGACATACACTTGAATTGACCTTAGGTATGACTGTTATGAACAGCTTTGAAAAATGTCAAAATCTCTTGAAGTTACGCTAAAAAAACTTTTTCATTCCCAAAAAATTATTTAAAAAAATCATATTTAAAAAAATAAGCAAATTATCGAAAATCCCTTCACATCTTTTGGTCAGCCGCTCCTCCTCTCTTGTCAGGGAAAGTTTTGATGTGATTGAGTTTGACGGCCGGGAGGAGTTAACGAAAGTACGTTGGACTTACTATGCAAATTTCTACTAATTTGCATAAGTTTAAAACATTTTTTAAATTACTCATCTAAATTTGACTGACTCAAAGAACACATTGGAATAGATCATTTGTTTTTTTACAAAAGAAATGGGGAGAAACATGCCAAAAATATTTTTGGGGTACCAGAGCGCCACCTATTGGACAAAATTCAAAAAATTTTCTGTGATTGTAGATGTCACGATGACTGATATGAATTGTAATTTTCTGTATAGAATATGTATTTTTCATGAGTAAAAGGGCGAAAATTTTTAAAGCCTATAAGCCACGCCCACTTTTTAATCATTTTCAAAATATAGCTTAAGGGTCCGACGATTAACATATGTGCCAAGTTCTGTGGAAATCCATCAAGCCGTTTAGCTGAAACAAACTTTTTGACTCTTTAGCGCCCCCTATTGGTGAATCCAAACAAAATGGGGTAGATAGGACTTACCGCTCATACTTTGTAAGGTTCTAGAGTCTCATCAATTTATTTTGAGAAATGGTGAAGATATCATCAATTAACACATGTGCTAGCTAGCGCACTGATTTTGACATGGTGTCATTAGCCCAATTTTCAATATTTCTGCATTTTTCTTCATCACAACAACTTAGCCTAGTCCATAGATCACATGTACGAAGTTTGAAGTTGATTCGACGAAAAATGTCGAATAGGTGATTAAAACTAAGTTTTGCATTTTTTGCGATCTAGCAAAAAATCTAGTTAGGCGGAAATGGGCGTGGCCAATACAAAAAAGATGGAGAATCAATCAAGGATCATGTGCATATAAAGTTTTTGACTGTAGGACCTACGGTTTGGGAGCTAGTAGCTGAAACGTGTTGACCTCTGCAATAGCGCCACCTAGGTGACCCGGGGTCCAAATTTTCGAATCTGAGTAGCGGTCAGGATTTTCTATCAGACTGCCATGTCAGATTTTTCCTTGCAATTTCAGGCTCTTGCGCCCATACAGACACAGCGGAGAAGAATAATAATAATAAATAATAAATAATAAATAATGAAAAATCCGTAGAAAAACAATAGGGTTCCCTGCCCTTTGGGCTTGGAACCCTAACTAGAACTGCAAGCAGTTATCAACGGGTTCCAAGCCCCCAGCGCCAGTCGCCCACCCGCCCCGCCCTCAACTTCGCCAGTCCTCACGCGGTCCCGCCCCAAAAACACGTTCTCCCGCCGGCGTCCCGTCAGCTCACTTCAACCGGCGCAATGAAAGTAACACTCAGGATACGTCATTAAACCTGCAAAGCCTATACACATATCTTTCAGAGGCATGGCTGACTTCTCAATCGTGATTACAATGGAATTCCACTGTTTCCTTATTAAAGAACGTAAAGATTTAATGAGTGAGATTATCAAACAATCATCTATACATCAACAGAATATTACAAATAACATAAAGACTTGATAATGTCTTTAGATTTAATAGATTTTCAACAAAAACAATGAGTTTCATTTTGTGACTTACTGATCAATTGTTTTAAAAAATCATGAAAAATACATAAATCATCATAAAATTACCAAAATATTCTCACATGGCAGTGTTAACATGCGGAATAATATGATGTTGTTTTTAAATCAGTTGACTCAAAGCTTTTTTGAAGAAAAATTAGGAAATATAACTATAAAGGTCACAACAAAAATTTAAATATTCATAAAAAAATAGTGCTACTTTCTATAATTAGGAGAAAAATCTCAGATCACCATAGGTACGTGTGGAATGTTGTAAATGGCTTATATTTACTGTATACCTAAAAAGTTTTCTAACAAAAATTAATTACGTTGTTGTCCAACTATACAGAAAAACTGGTAAAAAGTTAAAAATTAATTAAAAATCTATGCTTTTGTACAGAAATCTCAAAATATTCCCAGGTTGCCTCTGTGACGTGAGAATTCTTCTTATATTTTTGTTGGGGTCATAAATGTAAAACTGTACTTACAATAAAATAATATTTGCATTAGTGTCTGTAGACAAAAATATGTCCTAAAATTAAACACAAGGGGGAGCTCATATCAAGACGACATTTTTTTTGTTTCATAAACCACCTAAGAGTGAACTTTGTAGCAAATTACAAGAAGGTTGTGAGAACAGAATTTGCGCTACAATTGCTAGCCTAAAAATGTATTTTCATAAATATAAAGCGTAAACCTCAACATGGAGCTGCGGCTTTCGTGACATAAGCTCTAGCCTATCCAGCTAACACAATCTGGAAATCTTAGCCTCTTACATGCAAAGAATGATTTTTAGGAAATTTTTCAAATTTGAAATTTTAAATGATAATAAGCCACGCCCACTTTGATAAATCATTACCATATTGATAATGTAATCTTAAGACTCTATAGTGATGACAACCACTAAGTTTCGTGCAGATCCATTTAGCCAGTTCAGCAGTATAATTTCTTCCCAGTTATAGCGCCCCCTATTGTTTAATCAAGTTGAAAACCAGGACATACACTTGAATTGACCTTAGGTATGACTGTTATGAACAGCTTTGAAAAATGTCAAAATCTTTTGAAGTTACTCTAAAAAAACTTTTTCATTCTCCAAAATTTTAAAAAAAAAAATCATATTAAAAAAAATAAGCAAATTATCCAAAATCCCTTCACATCTTTTGGTCAGCCGCTCCTCCTCTCTTGTCAGGGAAAGATGTGATGTGATTGAGTTTGACGGCCGGGAGGAGTTAACGAAAGTACGTTGGACTTACTATGCAAATTTCTACTAATTTGCATAAGTTTAAAACATTTTTTAAAATACTCATCTAAATTTGACTGACTCAATGAACATACTGGATGAGATCATTTGTTTTTTTACGAAAGTAATGGGGAGAAACATGCCAAAAATATTTTTGGGGTACCACAGCGCCACCTATTGGACAAAATTCAAAAAATTTTCTGTGATTGTAGATGTCATTATGACTGATATGAATTGTAATTTTCTGTATAGAATATGTATTTTTCAGGAGTAAATGGGCGAAAACGTTTAAAGCCTATTTATAGCCTATAAGCCACGCCCACTTTTTAATCATTTTCAAAATATAGCTTAAGGGTCCGATGATTAACATATGTGCCAAGTTCTGTGGAAATCCATCAAGCCGTTTAGCTGAAACAAACTTTTTGACTCTTTAGCGCCCCCTATTGGTGAATCCACACAAAATCGGGTAGATAGGGCTTACCGCTCATACTTCATAAGGGTGTAGAGTCTCATCAATTTATCTTGAGAAATGGTGAAGATATCATCAATTACCACATGTGCTAGCTAGCACACTGATTTTGACATGGTGTCATTAGCCCAATTTTCAATATTTCTGCCTTTTTCTTCATCACCACAACTTATCTTAGTCCATAGATCATATGTACGAAGTTTGAAGTTGATTCGACGAAAAATGACGAATAGGTGATTAAAAGTAAGTTTTGAGTTTTTTGCGATCTAGCAAAAAATCTAGTTAGGCGGAAATGGGCGTGGCCAATACAAAAAAGATGGAGAATCATCCAAGGATCATGTACATATAAAGTTTATGACTGTAGGACCTACGGTTTGGGAGCTAGTAGCTGAAACGTGTTGACCTCCGCAATAGCGCCACCTAGGTGACGCGGGGTCCAAATTTTCGAATCTGAGTAGCGGTCAGGATTTTGTATCAGACTGCCATGTCAGATTTTTCCTGGCAATTTCTGGCTCCTGCCCCCATACAAACGTAGCGGAGAAGAATAATAAATAACTAGAACTGCAAGCAGTTATCAACGGGTTCCAAGCCACCAGCGCCAGTCGCCCACCCGCCCCGCCCTCAACTTCGCCAGTCCTCACGCGGTCCCGCCCCAAAAACACGTTCTCCCGCCGGCGTCCCGTCAGCTCACTTCAACCGGCGCAATGACAGTAACACTCAGGATACGTCATTAAACTTGCAAAGCCTATCCACAAATCTTTCAGAGGCATGGCTGACTTCTCAATCGTGATTACAATGGAATTCCACTGTTTCCCTATTAAAGAACGTGAAGATTTAATGAGTGAGATTATCAAACAATGATCTATACATCAACAGAATATTACAAATAACATAAATACTTGATAATGTTTTTAGATTTAAAAGATTTTCAACAAAAACTATGAGTTTCATTTTGTGACTTATTGACCAAATGTTTTAAAAAATCATGAAAAATACATAAATCATCCTAAAATTACCAAAATATTCTCACATGGCAGTGTTAACATGCGGAATAATATGATGTTGTTTTTAAATCAGTAGACTCAAAGCTTTTTTGAAGAAAAATTGGGAAATATAACTATAAAGGTCACAACAAAAATTAAAATATTCATAAAAAAATAGTGCTACTTTCTAAAATTAGGAGAAAAATCTCAGATCACCATAGGTACATGTGGAATGTTGTAAATGGCTTATATTTACTGTATACCTAAAAAGCTTTCTAACAAAAATTAATTACGTTGTTGTCCAACTATACAAAATAACTGGCAAAAAGTAAAAAATTCATTAAAAATCAATGCTTTTGTACAAAAATCTCAAAATATTCCCAGATTGCCTCTGTGACGTGTGTATTGTGGTCATATTTTTGTAAGATCATAAATGTAAAACTTTTCTTACAATAAAATAATATTTGCATTAGTGGCTGTAGACAAAAATATGTCCTATAATTGAACACTAGGGGGAGCTCAAATCAAGACGACATTTTTTTTGTTTCATAAACCACCTAAGAGTGAACTTTGTGGTAAATTACAAGAAGATTGTGAGAACAGAATTTGTGCCACACTTGCTAGCGTAAAAATGTATTTTTGTTAATATAAAGCGCAAACCTCTTTGTGGAGCTGCGGCTATCGTGACATAAGCTCTAGCCTATCCAGTAACCACAATCTGGAAATCTTAGCCTCTTACATGCAAATAGTGATTTTTAGGAAATTTTTCAAATTTGAAATTTTAAATGATCGTAAACCACGCCCACTTTGATCAATCATTACCATATTGATAATGTAGTCTTAAGACTCTATAGTGATGACAACCACTAAGTTTCGTGCAGATCCATTTAGCTGGTTGAGCAGTATAATTTCTTCCCAGTTATAGCGCCCCCTATTGTTTAATCAAGTTGAAAACCAGGACATACACTTGAATTGACCTTAGGTATGAGTGTTATGAACAGCTTTGAAAAATGTCAAAATCTTTTGAAGTTACGCTAAAAAAACTTTTTCATTCCCAAAAAATTATTTAAAAAAATCATATTAAAAAAAATAAGCAAATTATCCAAAATCCCTTCACAACTTTTGGTCAGCCGCTCCCCCCCTCTTGTCAGGCAAAGTTGTGATGTGATTGAGTTTGACGGCCGGGAGGAGTTAACGAAAGTACGTTTGACTTACTATGCAAATTTCTACTAATTAGCATAAGTTTAAATTATTTTTTAAAATACTCATCTAAATTTGACTGACTCAATGAACATACTGGATGAGCCCATTTGTTTTTTTACTAAAACATTGAGGAGAGACATGCCAAAACCTTTTTTGGGGTACAACAGCGCCACCTATTGGACAAAATTCAAATTTATATCTGTGATTGTAGATGTCACTATGACTGATAAAATTTGTAACTTTCTGTATAGAATATGTATTTTTCATCAGTTAAAGGGCGAAAATTTTTAAAGCCTATAAGCCACGCCCACTTTTTAATCATTTTCAAAATATAGCTTAAAGGTCTGATGATTAACATATGTGCCAAGTTCTGTGGAAATCCATCAAGCCGTTTAGCTCAAACTAACTTTTTGCCTCTTTAGCGCCCCCTTTTGGTGAATCCGAACAAAATGGGGAAGATAGGGCTTACCGCTCATACTTCATAAGGGTCTAGAGTCTCATCACTTTATCTTGAGATATGGTGAAGATATCATCAATTAGCACATGTGATAGCTAGCGCACTGATTTTGACATGTTGTCATTAGCCCAATTTTCAATATTTCTGCGTTTTTCTGCATCACAACAACTTATCTTAGTCCATAGATCATATGTACAAAGTTTGAAGTTGATTCAACGAAAAATGACGAATAGGTGATTAAAACTAAGTTTTGCATTTTTTGCGATCTAGCAAAAAATCTAGTTAGGCGGAAATGGGCGTGGCCAATACAAAAAAGATGGAGAATCATCCAAGGATCATGGACATATAAAGTTTTTGACTATAGGACCTACGGTTTGGGAGCTAGTAACTAAAACGTGTTGACCTCCGCAATAGCGCCACCTAGGTGACGCGGGGTCCAAATTCTCGAACCTGAGTAGCGGTCAGGATTTTCTATCAGACTGCCATGTCAGATTTTCCCTGGCAATTTCAGGCTCTTGCGCCCATACAGACACAGCGGAGAAGAATAATAATAATAAATAATAAATAATAAATAATGAAAAATCCGTAGAAAAACAATAGGGTTCCCTGCCCTTTGGGCTTGGAACCCTAATAATGAAAAATCCGTAGAAAAACAATAGGGTTCCCTGCCCTTTGGGCTTGGAACCCTAACTAGAACTGCAAGCAGTTATCAACGGGTTCCAAGCCCCCAGCGCCAGTCGCCCACCCGCCCCGCCCTCAACTTCGCCAGTCCTCACGCGGTCCCGCCCCAAAAACACGTTCTCCCGCCGGCGTCCCGTCAGCTCACTTCAACCGGCGCAATGAAAGTAACACTCAGGATACGTCATTAAACCTGCAAAGCCTATACACATATCTTTCAGAGGCATGGCTGACTTCTCAATCGTGATTACAATGGAATTCCACTGTTTCCTTATTAAAGAACGTGAAGATTTAATGAGTGAGATTATCAAACAATCATCTATACATCAACAGAATATTACAAATAACATAAAGACTTGATAATGTCTTTAGATTTAATAGATTTTCAACAAAAACAATGAGTTTCATTTTGTGACTTACTGATCAATTGTTTTAAAAAATCATGAAAAATACATAAATCATCATAAAATTACCAAAATATTCTCACATGGCAGTGTTAACATGCGGAATAATATGATGTTGTTTTTAAATCAGTTGACTCAAAGCTTTTTTGAAGAAAAATTAGGAAATATAACTATAAAGGTCACAACAAAAATTTAAATATTCATAAAAAAATAGTGCTACTTTCTATAATTAGGAGAAAAATCTCAGATCACCATAGGTACGTGTGGAATGTTGTAAATGGCTTATATTTACTCTATACCTAAAAAGTTTTCTAACAAAAATTAATTACGTTGTTGTCCAACTATACAGAAAAACTGGTAAAAAGTTAAAAATTAATTAAAAATCTATGCTTTTGTACAGAAATCTCAAAATATTCCCAGGTTGCCTCTGTGACGTGAGAATTCTTCTAATATTTTTGTTGGGGTCATAAATGTAAAACTGTACTTACAATAAAATAATATTTTCATTAGTGTCTGTAGACAAAAATATGTCCTAAAATTAAACACAAGGGGGAGCTCATATCAAGACGACATTTTTTTTGTTTCATAAACCACCTAAGAGTGAACTTTGTAGCAAATTACAAGAAGGTTGTGAGAACAGAATTTGCGCTACAATTGCTAGCCTAAAAATGTATTTTCATAAATATAAAGCGTAAACCTCAACATGGAGCTGCGGCTTTCGTGACATAAGCTCTAGCCTATCCAGCTAACACAATCTGGAAATCTTAGCCTCTTACATGCAAATAATGATTTTTAGGAAATTTTTCAAATTTGAAATTTTAAATGATCATAAGCCACGCCCACTTTGATAAATCATTACCATATTGATAATGTAATCTTAAGACTCTATAGTGATGACAACCACTAAGTTTCGTGCAGATCCATTTAGCCAGTTCAGCAGTATAATTTCTTCCCAGTTATAGCGCCCCCTATTGTTTAATCAAGTTGAAAACCAGGACATACACTTGAATTGACCTTAGGTATGACTGTTATGAACAGCTTTGAAAAATGTCAAAATCTTTTGAAGTTACTCTAAAAAAACTTTTTCATTCTCCAAAATTTAAAAAAAAAATCATATTAAAAAAAATAAGCAAATTATCCAAAATCCCTTCACATCTTTTGGTCAGCCGCTCCTCCTCTCTTGTCAGGGAAAGATGTGATGTGATTGAGTTTGACGGCCGGGAGGAGTTAACGAAAGTACGTTGGACTTACTATGCAAATTTCTACTAATTTGCATAAGTTTAAAACATTTTTTAAAATACTCATCTAAATTTGACTGACTCAATGAACATACTGGATGAGATCATTTGTTTTTTTACGAAAGTAATGGGGAGAAACATGCCAAAAATATTTTTGGGGTACCACAGCGCCACCTATTGGACAAAATTCAAAAAAATTTCTGTGATTGTAGATGTCATTATGACTGATATGAATTGTAATTTTCTGTATAGAATATGTATTTTTCAGGAGTAAATGGGCGAAAACGTTTAAAGCCTATTTATAGCCTATAAGCCACGCCCACTTTTTAATCATTTTCAAAATATAGCTTAAGGGTCCGATGATTAACATATGTGCCAAGTTCTGTGGAAATCCATCAAGCCGTTTAGCTGAAACAAACTTTTTGACTCTTTAGCGCCCCCTATTGGTGAATCCACACAAAATCGGGTAGATAGGGCTTACCGCTCATACTTCATAAGGGTGTAGAGTCTCATCAATTTATCTTGAGAAATGGTGAAGATATCATCAATTACCACATGTGCTAGCTAGCACACTGATTTTGACATGGTGTCATTAGCCCAATTTTCAATATTTCTGCCTTTTTCTTCATCACCACAACTTATCTTAGTCCATAGATCATATGTACGAAGTTTGAAGTTGATTCGACGAAAAATGACGAATAGGTGATTAAAAGTAAGTTTTGAGTTTTTTGCGATCTAGCAAAAAATCTAGTTAGGCGGAAATGGGCGTGGCCAATACAAAAAAGATGGAGAATCACCCAAGGATCATGTACATATAAAGTTTATGACTGTAGGACCTACGGTTTGGGAGCTAGTAGCTGAAACGTGTTGACCTCCGCAATAGCGCCACCTAGGTGACGCGGGGTCCAAATTTTCGAATCTGAGTAGCGGTCAGGATTTTGTATCAGACTGCCATGTCAGATTTTTCCTGGCAATTTCTGGCTCCTGCCCCCATACAAACGTAGCGGAGAAGAATAATAAATAACTAGAACTGCAAGCAGTTATCAACGGGTTCCAAGCCCCCAGCGCCAGTCGCCTACCCGGCCCCGCCCTCCACTTCGCCAGTCCTCACGCGGTCCAGCCCCAAAAACACGTTCTCCCGCCGGCGTCCCGTCAGCTCACTTCAACCGGCGCAATGAAACTAACACTCAGGATACGTCATTAAACCTGCAAAGCCTATACACATATCTTTCAGAGGCATGGCTGACTCCTCAATCGTGATTACAATGGAATTCCACTGTTTCCTTATTAAAGAACGTGAAGATTTAATGAGTGAGGTTATCAAACAATGATCTATACATCAACGGAATATTACCAATAACATAAACACTTGATAATGTCTTTAGATTTAAAAGATTTTCAACAAAAACTATGAGTTTCATTTTGTGACTTACTGAACAAATGTTTTAAAAAATCATGAAAAATACATAAATCATCCTAAAATTACCAAAATATTCTCACATGGCAGTGTTAACATGCGGAATAATATGATGTTGTTTTTAAATCAGTAGACTCAAAGCTTTTTTGAAGAAAAATTGGGAAATATAACTATAAAGGTCACAACAAAAATAAAAATATTCATAAAAAAAATAGTGCTACTTTCTAAAATTAGGAGAAAAATCTCAGATCACCATAGGTATATGTGGGATGTTATAAATGGCTTATATTTACTGTATACCTAAAAAGCTTTCTAACAAAAATTAATTACGTTGTTGTCCAAATATACAGAAAAACTGGTAAAAAGTTAAAAATTCATTAAAAATATACGCTTTTGTACAGAAATCTCAAAATATTCCCAGGTTGCCTCTGTGATGTGAGAATTCTTCTTATATTTTTGTTGGGGTCATAAATGTAAAACTGTACTTACAATAAAATAATACTTGCATTAGTGGCTGTAGACAAAATATGTCCTATAATTAAACACTAGGGGGAGCTCAAATCAAGACGACATTTTTTTTGTTTCATAACCCACCTAAGAGTGAACTTTGTGGCAAATTACAAGAAGATTGTGAGAACAGAATTTGCGCTACAATTGCTAGCCTAAAAACGTATTTTCGTAAATATAAAGCGCAAACCTCTTTGTGGAGCTGCGGCTTTCGTGACATAAGCTCTAGCCTATTCATTTAACACAATCTGGAAATCTTAGCCTCTTACATGCAAATAGTGATTTTTAGGAAATTTTTCAAATTTGAAATTTTAAATGATCATAAACCACGCCCACTTTGATCAATCATTACCATATTGATAATGTAGTCTTAAGACTTTATAGTGATGACAGCCACTAAGTTTCGTGCCGATCCATTTAGCCGGTTCAGCAGTATAATTTCTTCCCAGTTATAGCGCCCCCTATTGTTTAATCAAGTTGAAAACCAGGACATACACTTGAATTGACCTTAGGTATGACTGTTATGAACAGCTTTGAAAAATGTCAAAATCTCTTGAAGTTACGCTAAAAAAACTTTTTCATTCCCAAAAAATTATTTAAAAAAATCATATTTAAAAAAATAAGCAAATTATCGAAAATCCCTTCACATCTTTTGGTCAGCCGCTCCTCCTCTCTTGTCAGGGAAAGTTTTGATGTGATTGAGTTTGACGGCCGGGAGGAGTTAACGAAAGTACGTTGGACTTACTATGCAAATTTCTACTAATTTGCATAAGTTTAAAACATTTTTTAAATTACTCATCTAAATTTGACTGACTCAAAGAACACATTGGAATAGATCATTTGTTTTTTTACAAAAGAAATGGGGAGAAACATGCCAAAAATATTTTTGGGGTACCAGAGCGCCACCTATTGGACAAAATTCAAAAAATTTTCTGTGATTGTAGATGTCACGATGACTGATATGAATTGTAATTTTCTGTATAGAATATGTATTTTTCATGAGTAAAAGGGCGAAAATTTTTAAAGCCTATAAGCCACGCCCACTTTTTAATCATTTTCAAAATATAGCTTAAGGGTCCGACGATTAACATATGTGCCAAGTTCTGTGGAAATCCATCAAGCCGTTTAGCTGAAACAAACTTTTTGACTCTTTAGCGCCCCCTATTGGTGAATCCAAACAAAATGGGGTAGATAGGACTTACCGCTCATACTTTGTAAGGTTCTAGAGTCTCATCAATTTATTTTGAGAAATGGTGAAGATATCATCAATTAACACATGTGCTAGCTAGCGCACTGATTTTGACATGGTGTCATTAGCCCAATTTTCAATATTTCTGCATTTTTCTTCATCACAACAACTTAGCCTAGTCCATAGATCACATGTACGAAGTTTGAAGTTGATTCGACGAAAAATGTCGAATAGGTGATTAAAACTAAGTTTTGCATTTTTTGCGATCTAGCAAAAAATCTAGTTAGGCGGAAATGGGCGTGGCCAATACAAAAAAGATGGAGAATCAATCAAGGATCATGTGCATATAAAGTTTTTGACTGTAGGACCTACGGTTTGGGAGCTAGTAGCTGAAACGTGTTGACCTCTGCAATAGCGCCACCTAGGTGACCCGGGGTCCAAATTTTCGAATCTGAGTAGCGGTCAGGATTTTCTATCAGACTGCCATGTCAGATTTTTCCTTGCAATTTCAGGCTCTTGCGCCCATACAGACACAGCGGAGAAGAATAATAATAATAAATAATAAATAATAAATAATGAAAAATCCGTAGAAAAACAATAGGGTTCCCTGCCCTTTGGGCTTGGAACCCTAACTAGAACTGCAAGCAGTTATCAACGGGTTCCAAGCCCCCAGCGCCAGTCGCCTACCCGGCCCCGCCCTCCACTTCGCCAGTCCTCACGCGGTCCCGCCCCAAAAACACGTTCTCCCGCCGGCGTTCGTCAGCTCACTTCAACCGGCGCAATGAAAGTAACACTCAGGATACGTCATTAAACCTGCAAAGCCTATACACATATCTTTCAGAGGCATGGCTGACTCCTCAATCGTGATTACAATGGAATTCCACTGTTTCCTTATTAAAGAACGTGAAGATTTAATGAGTGAGGTTATCAAACAATGATCTATACATCAACAGAATATTACCAATAACATAAACACTTGATAATGTCTTTAGATTTAAAAGATTTTCAACAAAAACTATGAGTTTCATTTTGTGACTTACTGAACAAATGTTTTAAAAAATCATGAAAAATACATAAATCATCCTAAAATTACCAAAATATTCTCACATGGCAGTGTTAACATGCGGAATAATATGATGTTGTTTTTAAATCAGTAGACTCAAAGCTTTTTTGAAGAAAAATTGGGAAATATAACTATAAAGGTCACAACAAAAATAAAAATATTCATAAAAAAATAGTGCTACTTTCTAAAATTAGGAGAAAAATCTCAGATCACCATAGGTACATGTGGGATGTTATAAATGGCTTATATTTACTGTATACCTAAAAAGCTTTCTAACAAAAATTAATTACGTTGTTGTCCAAATATACAGAAAAACTGGTAAAAAGTTAAAAATTCATTAAAAATATACGCTTTTGTACAGAAATCTCAAAATATTCCCAGGTTGCCTCTGTGATGTGAGAATTCTTCTTATATTTTTGTTGGGGTCATAAATGTAAAACTGTACTTACAATAAAATAATACTTGCATTAGTGGCTGTAGACAAAAATATGTCCTATAATTAAACACTAGGGGGAGCTCAAATCAAGACGACATTTTTTTTGTTTCATAACCCACCTAAGAGTGAACTTTGTGGCAAATTACAAGAAGATTGTGAGAACAGAATTTGCGCTACAATTGCTAGCCTAAAAACGTATTTTCGTAAATATAAAGCGCAAACCTCTTTGTGGAGCTGCGGCTTTCGTGACATAAGCTCTAGCCTATTCATTTAACACAATCTGGAAATCTTAGCCTCTTACATGCAAATAGTGATTTTTAGGAAATTTTTCAAATTTGAAATTTTAAATGATCATAAACCACGCCCACTTTGATCAATCATTACCATATTGATAATGTAGTCTTAAGACTTTATAGTGATGACAGCCACTAAGTTTCGTGCCGATCCATTTAGCCGGTTCAGCAGTATAATTTCTTCCCAG
Organism: Nothobranchius furzeri; assembly: GCF_043380555.1. NCBI lineage: Eukaryota > Metazoa > Chordata > Actinopteri > Cyprinodontiformes > Nothobranchiidae > Nothobranchius > Nothobranchius furzeri. Next base: position 43,512,558 of record NC_091755.1, on the reverse strand, counting down.
TTATAGCGCCCCCTATTGTTTAATCAAGTTGAAAACCAGGACATACACTTGAATTGACCTTAGGTATGACTGTTATGAACAGCTTTGAAAAATGTCAAAATCTCTTGAAGTTACGCTAAAAAAACTTTTTCATTCCCAAAAAATTATTTAAAAAAATCATATTTAAAAAAATAAGCAAATTATCGAAAATCCCTTCACATCTTTTGGTCAGCCGCTCCTCCTCTCTTGTCAGGGAAAGTTTTGATGTGATTGAGTTTGACGGCCGGGAGGAGTTAACGAAAGTACGTTGGACTTACTAAGCAAATTTCGACTAATTTGCATAAGTTTAAAACATTTTTTAAATTACTCATCTAAATTTGACTGACTCAAAGAACACATTGGAATAGATCATTTGTTTTTTTACAAAAGAAATGGGGAGAAACATGCCAAAAATATTTTTGGGGTACCAGAGCGCCACCTATTGGACAAAATTCAAAAAATTTTCTGTGATTGTAGATGTCACGATGACTGATATGAATTGTAATTTTCTGTATAGAATATGTATTTTTCATGAGTAAAAGGGCGAAAATTTTTAAAGCCTATAAGCCACGCCCACTTTTTAATCATTTTCAAAATATAGCTTAAGGGTCCGACGATTAACATATGTGCCAAGTTCTGTGGAAATCCATCAAGCCGTTTAGCTGAAACAAACTTTTTGACTCTTTAGCGCCCCCTATTGGTGAATCCAAACAAAATGGGGTAGATAGGACTTACCGCTCATACTTTGTAAGGTTCTAGAGTCTCATCAATTTATTTTGAGAAATGGTGAAGATATCATCAATTAACACATGTGCTAGCTAGCGCACTGATTTTGACATGGTGTCATTAGCCCAATTTTCAATATTTCTGCATTTTTCTTCATCACAACAACTTAGCCTAGTCCATAGATCACATGTACGAAGTTTGAAGTTGATTCGACGAAAAATGTCGAATAGGTGATTAAAACTAAGTTTTGCATTTTTTGCGATCTAGCAAAAAATCTAGTTAGGCGGAAATGGGCGTGGCCAATACAAAAAAGATGGAGAATCAATCAAGGATCATGTGCATATAAAGTTTTTGACTGTAGGACCTACGGTTTGGGAGCTAGTAGCTGAAACGTGTTGACCTCTGCAATAGCGCCACCTAGGTGACCCGGGGTCCAAATTTTCGAATCTGAGTAGCGGTCAGGATTTTCTATCAGACTGCCATGTCAGATTTTTCCTTGCAATTTCAGGCTCTTGCGCCCATACAGACACAGCGGAGAAGAATAATAATAATAAATAATAAATAATAAATAATGAAAAATCCGTAGAAAAACAATAGGGTTCCCTGCCCTTTGGGCTTGGAACCCTAACTAGAACTGCAAGCAGTTATCAACGGGTTCCAAGCCACCAGCGCCAGTCGCCCACCCGCCCCGCCCTCAACTTCGCCAGTCCTCACGCGGTCCCGCCCCAAAAACACGTTCTCCCGCCGGCGTCCCGTCAGCTCACTTCAACCGGCGCAATGAAACTAACACTCAGGATACGTCATTAAACCGGCTAAGCCTATACACATATCTTTCAGAGGCATGGCTGACTTCTCAATCGTGATTACAATGGAATTCCACTGTTTCCTTATTAAAGAACGTGAAGATTTAATGAGTGAGATTATTAAACAATAATCTATACATCAACAGAATGTTACAAATAACATAAATACTTTATAATGTGTTTAGATTTAATAGATTTTCAACAAAAACAATGAGTTTCATTTTGTGACTTGCTGACCAAATGTTTAAAAAAATCATGAAAAATACACAACTCATCCTAAAATTACCAAAATATTCTCACATGGCAGTGGTAACATGCGGAATAATATGATGTTGTTTTTAAATCAGTAGACTCAAAGCTTTTTTAAAGAAAAATTGGGAAATATAACTATAAAGGTCACAACAAAAATTAAAATATTCATAAAAAAATAGTGCTACTTTCTAAAATTAGGAGAAAAATCTCAGATAACCATAGGTACATGTGGAATGTTGTAAATGGCTTATATTTACTGTATACCTAAAAAGCTTTCTAACAAAAATTAATTACGTTGTTGTCCAACTATACAAAATAACTGGCAAAAAGTAAAAAATTCATTAAAAATCAATGCTTTTGTACAAAAATCTCAAAATATTCCCAGATTGCCTCTGTGACGTGTGTATTGTGGTCATATTTTTGTAAGATCATAAATGTAAAACTTTTCTTACAATAAAATAATATTTGCATTAGTGGCTGTAGACAAAAATATGTCCTATAATTGAACACTAGGGGGAGCTCAAATCAAGACGACATTTTTTTTGTTTCATAAACCACCTAAGAGTGAACTTTGTGGTAAATTACAAGAAGATTGTGAGAACAGAATTTGTGCCACACTTGCTAGCGTAAAAATGTATTTTTGTTAATATAAAGCGCAAACCTCTTTGTGGAGCTGCGGCTATCGTGACATAAGCTCTAGCCTATCCAGTAACCACAATCTGGAAATCTTAGCCTCTTACATGCAAATAGTGATTTTTAGGAAATTTTTCAAATTTGAAATTTTAAATGATCGTAAACCACGCCCACTTTGATCAATCATTACCATATTGATAATGTAGTCTTAAGACTCTATAGTGATGACAACCACTAAGTTTCGTGCAGATCCATTTAGCTGGTTGAGCAGTATAATTTCTTCCCAGTTATAGCGCCCCCTATTGTTTAATCAAGTTGAAAACCAGGACATACACTTGAATTGACCTTAGGTATGAGTGTTATGAACAGCTTTGAAAAATGTCAAAATCTTTTGAAGTTACGCTAAAAAAACTTTTTCATTCCCAAAAAATTATTTAAAAAAATCATATTAAAAAAAATAAGCAAATTATCCAAAATCCCTTCACAACTTTTGGTCAGCCGCTCCCCCCCTCTTGTCAGGCAAAGTTGTGATGTGATTGAGTTTGACGGCCGGGAGGAGTTAACGAAAGTACGTTTGACTTACTATGCAAATTTCTACTAATTAGCATAAGTTTAAATTATTTTTTAAAATACTCATCTAAATTTGACTGACTCAATGAACATACTGGATGAGCCCATTTGTTTTTTTACTAAAACATTGAGGAGAGACATGCCAAAACCTTTTTTGGGGTACAACAGCGCCACCTATTGGACAAAATTCAAATTTATATCTGTGATTGTAGATGTCACTATGACTGATAAAATTTGTAACTTTCTGTATAGAATATGTATTTTTCATCAGTTAAAGGGCGAAAATTTTTAAAGCCTATAAGCCACGCCCACTTTTTAATCATTTTCAAAATATAGCTTAAAGGTCTGATGATTAACATATGTGCCAAGTTCTGTGGAAATCCATCAAGCCGTTTAGCTCAAACTAACTTTTTGCCTCTTTAGCGCCCCCTTTTGGTGAATCCGAACAAAATGGGGAAGATAGGGCTTACCGCTCATACTTCATAAGGGTCTAGAGTCTCATCACTTTATCTTGAGATATGGTGAAGATATCATCAATTAGCACATGTGATAGCTAGCGCACTGATTTTGACATGTTGTCATTAGCCCAATTTTCAATATTTCTGCGTTTTTCTGCATCACAACAACTTATCTTAGTCCATAGATCATATGTACAAAGTTTGAAGTTGATTCGACGAAAAATGACGAATAGGTGATTAAAACTAAGTTTTGCATTTTTTGCGATCTAGCAAAAAATCTAGTTAGGCGGAAATGGGCGTGGCCAATACAAAAAAGATGGAGAATCATCCAAGGATCATGGACATATAAAGTTTTTGACTATAGGACCTACGGTTTGGGAGCTAGTAACTAAAACGTGTTGACCTCCGCAATAGCGCCACCTAGGTGACGCGGGGTCCAAATTCTCGAACCTGAGTAGCGGTCAGGATTTTCTATCAGACTGCCATGTCAGATTTTCCCTGGCAATTTCAGGCTCTTGCGCCCATACAGACACAGCGGAGAAGAATAATAATAATAAATAATAAACTAGAACTGCAAGCAGTTATCAACGGGTTCCAAGCCCCCAGCGCCAGTCGCCTACCCGGCCCCGCCCTCCACTTCGCCAGTCCTCACGCGGTCCCGCCCCAAAAACACGTTCTCCCGCCGGCGTTCGTCAGCTCACTTCAACCGGCGCAATGAAAGTAACACTCAGGATACGTCATTAAACCTGCAAAGCCTATACACATATCTTTCAGAGGCATGGCTGACTCCTCAATCGTGATTACAATGGAATTCCACTGTTTCCTTATTAAAGAACGTGAAGATTTAATGAGTGAGGTTATCAAACAATGATCTATACATCAACAGAATATTACCAATAACATAAACACTTGATAATGTCTTTAGATTTAAAAGATTTTCAACAAAAACTATGAGTTTCATTTTGTGACTTACTGAACAAATGTTTTAAAAAATCATGAAAAATACATAAATCATCCTAAAATTACCAAAATATTCTCACATGGCAGTGTTAACATGCGGAATAATATGATGTTGTTTTTAAATCAGTAGACTCAAAGCTTTTTTGAAGAAAAATTGGGAAATATAACTATAAAGGTCACAACAAAAATAAAAATATTCATAAAAAAATAGTGCTACTTTCTAAAATTAGGAGAAAAATCTCAGATCACCATAGGTACATGTGGGATGTTATAAATGGCTTATATTTACTGTATACCTAAAAAGCTTTCTAACAAAAATTAATTACGTTGTTGTCCAAATATACAGAAAAACTGGTAAAAAGTTAAAAATTCATTAAAAATATACGCTTTTGTACAGAAATCTCAAAATATTCCCAGGTTGCCTCTGTGATGTGAGAATTCTTCTTATATTTTTGTTGGGGTCATAAATGTAAAACTGTACTTACAATAAAATAATACTTGCATTAGTGGCTGTAGACAAAAATATGTCCTATAATTAAACACTAGGGGGAGCTCAAATCAAGACGACATTTTTTTTGTTTCATAACCCACCTAAGAGTGAACTTTGTGGCAAATTACAAGAAGATTGTGAGAACAGAATTTGCGCTACAATTGCTAGCCTAAAAACGTATTTTCGTAAATATAAAGCGCAAACCTCTTTGTGGAGCTGCGGCTTTCGTGACATAAGCTCTAGCCTATTCATTTAACACAATCTGGAAATCTTAGCCTCTTACATGCAAATAGTGATTTTTAGGAAATTTTTCAAATTTGAAATTTTAAATGATCATAAACCACGCCCACTTTGATCAATCATTACCATATTGATAATGTAGTCTTAAGACTTTATAGTGATGACAGCCACTAAGTTTCGTGCCGATCCATTTAGCCGGTTCAGCAGTATAATTTCTTCCCAGTTATAGCGCCCCCTATTGTTTAATCAAGTTGAAAACCAGGACATACACTTGAATTGACCTTAGGTATGACTGTTATGAACAGCTTTGAAAAATGTCAAAATCTCTTGAAGTTACGCTAAAAAAACTTTTTCATTCCCAAAAAATTATTTAAAAAAATCATATTTAAAAAAATAAGCAAATTATCGAAAATCCCTTCACATCTTTTGGTCAGCCGCTCCTCCTCTCTTGTCAGGGAAAGTTTTGATGTGATTGAGTTTGACGGCCGGGAGGAGTTAACGAAAGTACGTTGGACTTACTATGCAAATTTCTACTAATTTGCATAAGTTTAAAACATTTTTTAAATTACTCATCTAAATTTGACTGACTCAAAGAACACATTGGAATAGATCATTTGTTTTTTTACAAAAGAAATGGGGAGAAACATGCCAAAAATATTTTTGGGGTACCAGAGCGCCACCTATTGGACAAAATTCAAAAAATTTTCTGTGATTGTAGATGTCACGATGACTGATATGAATTGTAATTTTCTGTATAGAATATGTATTTTTCATGAGTAAAAGGGCGAAAATTTTTAAAGCCTATAAGCCACGCCCACTTTTTAATCATTTTCAAAATATAGCTTAAGGGTCCGACGATTAACATATGTGCCAAGTTCTGTGGAAATCCATCAAGCCGTTTAGCTGAAACAAACTTTTTGACTCTTTAGCGCCCCCTATTGGTGAATCCAAACAAAATGGGGTAGATAGGACTTACCGCTCATACTTTGTAAGGTTCTAGAGTCTCATCAATTTATTTTGAGAAATGGTGAAGATATCATCAATTAACACATGTGCTAGCTAGCGCACTGATTTTGACATGGTGTCATTAGCCCAATTTTCAATATTTCTGCATTTTTCTTCATCACAACAACTTAGCCTAGTCCATAGATCACATGTACGAAGTTTGAAGTTGATTCGACGAAAAATGTCGAATAGGTGATTAAAACTAAGTTTTGCATTTTTTGCGATCTAGCAAAAAATCTAGTTAGGCGGAAATGGGCGTGGCCAATACAAAAAAGATGGAGAATCAATCAAGGATCATGTGCATATAAAGTTTTTGACTGTAGGACCTACGGTTTGGGAGCTAGTAGCTGAAACGTGTTGACCTCTGCAATAGCGCCACCTAGGTGACCCGGGGTCCAAATTTTCGAATCTGAGTAGCGGTCAGGATTTTCTATCAGACTGCCATGTCAGATTTTTCCTTGCAATTTCAGGCTCTTGCGCCCATACAGACACAGCGGAGAAGAATAATAATAATAAATAATAAATAATAAATAATGAAAAATCCGTAGAAAAACAATAGGGTTCCCTGCCCTTTGGGCTTGGAACCCTAATAATAAATAATGAAAAATCCGTAGAAAAACAATAGGGTTCCCTGCCCTTTGGGCTTGGAACCCTAATAATGAAAAATCCGTAGAAAAACAATAGGGTTCCCTGCCCTTTGGGCTTGGAACCCTAACTAGAACTGCAAGCAGTTATCAACGGGTTCCAAGCCCCCAGCGCCAGTCGCCCACCCGCCCCGCCCTCAACTTCGCCAGTCCTCACGCGGTCCCGCCCCAAAAACACGTTCTCCCGCCGGCGTCCCGTCAGCTCACTTCAACCGGCGCAATGAAAGTAACACTCAGGATACGTCATTAAACCTGCAAAGCCTATACACAAATCTTTCAGAGGCATGGCTGACTTCTCAATCGTGATTACAATGGAATTCCACTGTTTCCTTATTAAAGAACGTGAAGATTTAATGAGTGAGATTATCAAACAATCATCTATACATCAACAGAATATTACAAATAACATAAAGACTTGATAATGTCTTTAGATTTAATAGATTTTCAACAAAAACAATGAGTTTCATTTTGTGACTTACTGATCAATTGTTTTAAAAAATCATGAAAAATACATAAATCATCATAAAATTACCAAAATATTCTCACATGGCAGTGTTAACATGCGGAATAATATGATGTTGTTTTTAAATCAGTTGACTCAAAGCTTTTTTGAAGAAAAATTAGGAAATATAACTATAAAGGTCACAACAAAAATTTAAATATTCATAAAAAAATAGTGCTACTTTCTATAATTAGGAGAAAAATCTCAGATCGCCATAGGTACGTGTGGAATGTTGTAAATGGCTTATATTTACTGTATACCTAAAAAGTTTTCTAACAAAAATTAATTACGTTGTTGTCCAACTATACAGAAAAACTGGTAAAAAGTTAAAAATTAATTAAAAATCTATGCTTTTGTACAGAAATCTCAAAATATTCCCAGGTTGCCTCTGTGACGTGAGAATTCTTCTTATATTTTTGTTGGGGTCATAAATGTAAAACTGTACTTACAATAAAATAATATTTGCATTAGTGTCTGTAGACAAAAATATGTCCTAAAATTAAACACAAGGGGGAGCTCATATCAAGACGACATTTTTTTTGTTTCATAAACCACCTAAGAGTGAACTTTGTAGCAAATTACAAGAAGGTTGTGAGAACAGAATTTGCGCTACAATTGCTAGCCTAAAAATGTATTTTCATAAATATAAAGCGTAAACCTCAACATGGAGCTGCGGCTTTCATGACATAAGCTCTAGCCTATCCAGCTAACACAATCTGGAAATCTTAGCCTCTTACATGCAAAGAATGATTTTTAGGAAATTTTTCAAATTTGAAATTTTAAATGATAATAAGCCACGCCCACTTTGATAAATCATTACCATATTGATAATGTAATCTTAAGACTCTATAGTGATGACAACCACTAAGTTTCGTGCAGATCCATTTAGCCAGTTCAGCAGTATAATTTCTTCCCAGTTATAGCGCCCCCTATTGTTTAATCAAGTTGAAAACCAGGACATACACTTGAATTGACCTTAGGTATGACTGTTATGAACAGCTTTGAAAAATGTCAAAATCTTTTGAAGTTACTCTAAAAAAACTTTTTCATTCTCCAAAATTTTTAAAAAAAAATCATATTAAAAAAAATAAGCAAATTATCCAAAATCCCTTCACATCTTTTGGTCAGCCGCTCCTCCTCTCTTGTCAGGGAAAGATGTGATGTGATTGAGTTTGACGGCCGGGAGGAGTTAACGAAAGTACGTTGGACTTACTATGCAAATTTCTACTAATTTGCATAAGTTTAAAAAATTTTTTAAAATACTCATCTAAATTTGACTGACTCAATGAACATACTGGATGAGATCATTTGTTTTTTTACGAAAGTAATGGGGAGAAACATGCCAAAAATATTTTTGGGGTACCACAGCGCCACCTATTGGACAAAATTCAAAAAATTTTCTGTGATTGTAGATGTCATTATGACTGATATGAATTGTAATTTTCTGTATAGAATATGTATTTTTCAGGAGTAAATGGGCGAAAACGTTTAAAGCCTATTTATAGCCTATAAGCCACGCCCACTTTTTAATCATTTTCAAAATATAGCTTAAGGGTCCGATGATTAACATATGTGCCAAGTTCTGTGGAAATCCATCAAGCCGTTTAGCTGAAACAAACTTTTTGACTCTTTAGCGCCCCCTATTGGTGAATCCACACAAAATCGGGTAGATAGGGCTTACCGCTCATACTTCATAAGGGTGTAGAGTCTCATCAATTTATCTTGAGAAATGGTGAAGATATCATCAATTACCACATGTGCTAGCTAGCACACTGATTTTGACATGGTGTCATTAGCCCAATTTTCAATATTTCTGCCTTTTTCTTTATCACCACAACTTATCTTAGTCCATAGATCATATGTACGAAGTTTGAAGTTGATTCGACGAAAAATGACGAATAGGTGATTAAAAGTAAGTTTTGAGTTTTTTGCGATCTAGCAAAAAATCTAGTTAGGCGGAAATGGGCGTGGCCAATACAAAAAAGATGGAGAATCACCCAAGGATCATGTACATATAAAGTTTATGACTGTAGGACCTACGGTTTGGGAGCTAGTAGCTGAAACGTGTTGACCTCCGCAATAGCGCCACCTAGGTGACGCGGGGTCCAAATTTTCGAATCTGAGTAGCGGTCAGGATTTTGTATCAGACTGCCATGTCAGATTTTTCCTGGCAATTTCTGGCTCCTGCCCCCATACAAACGTAGCGGAGAAGAATAATAAATAACTAGAACTGCAAGCAGTTATCAACGGGTTCCAAGCCCCCAGCGCCAGTCGCCTACCCGGCCCCGCCCTCCACTTCGCCAGTCCTCACGCGGTCCCGCCCCAAAAACACGTTCTCCCGCCGGCGTTCGTCAGCTCACTTCAACCGGCGCAATGAAAGTAACACTCAGGATACGTCATTAAACCTGCAAAGCCTATACACATATCTTTCAGAGGCATGGCTGACTCCTCAATCGTGATTACAATGGAATTCCACTGTTTCCTTATTAAAGAACGTGAAGATTTAATGAGTGAGGTTATCAAACAATGATCTATACATCAACAGAATATTACCAATAACATAAACACTTGATAATGTCTTTAGATTTAAAAGATTTTCAACAAAAACTATGAGTTTCATTTTGTGACTTACTGAACAAATGTTTTAAAAAATCATGAAAAATACATAAATCATCCTAAAATTACCAAAATATTCTCACATGGCAGTGTTAACATGCGGAATAATATGATGTTGTTTTTAAATCAGTAGACTCAAAGCTTTTTTGAAGAAAAATTGGGAAATATAACTATAAAGGTCACAACAAAAATAAAAATATTCATAAAAAAATAGTGCTACTTTCTAAAATTAGGAGAAAAATCTCAGATCACCATAGGTACATGTGGGATGTTATAAATGGCTTATATTTACTGTATACCTAAAAAGCTTTCTAACAAAAATTAATTACGTTGTTGTCCAAATATACAGAAAAACTGGTAAAAAGTTAAAAATTCATTAAAAATATACGCTTTTGTACAGAAATCTCAAAATATTCCCAGGTTGCCTCTGTGATGTGAGAATTCTTCTTATATTTTTGTTGGGGTCATAAATGTAAAACTGTACTTACAATAAAATAATACTTGCATTAGTGGCTGTAGACAAAAATATGTCCTATAATTAAACACTAGGGGGAGCTCAAATCAAGACGACATTTTTTTTGTTTCATAACCCACCTAAGAGTGAACTTTGTGGCAAATTACAAGAAGATTGTGAGAACAGAATTTGCGCTACAATTGCTAGCCTAAAAACGTATTTTCGTAAATATAAAGCGCAAACCTCTTTGTGGAGCTGCGGCTTTCGTGACATAAGCTCTAGCCTATTCATTTAACACAATCTGGAAATCTTAGCCTCTTACATGCAAATAGTGATTTTTAGGAAATTTTTCAAATTTGAAATTTTAAATGATCATAAACCACGCCCACTTTGATCAATCATTACCATATTGATAATGTAGTCTTAAGACTTTATAGTGATGACAGCCACTAAGTTTCGTGCCGATCCATTTAGCCGGTTCAGCAGTATAATTTCTTCCCAGTTATAGCGCCCCCTATTGTTTAATCAAGTTGAAAACCAGGACATACACTTGAATTGACCTTAGGTATGACTGTTATGAACAGCTTTGAAAAATGTCAAAATCTCTTGAAGTTACGCTAAAAAAACTTTTTCATTCCCAAAAAATTATTTTAAAAAATCATATTTAAAAAAATAAGCAAATTATCGAAAATCCCTTCACATCTTTTGGTCAGCCGCTCCTCCTCTCTTGTCAGGGAAAGTTTTGATGTGATTGAGTTTGACGGCCGGGAGGAGTTAACGAAAGTACGTTGGACTTACTATGCAAATTTCTACTAATTTGCATAAGTTTAAAACATTTTTTAAATTACTCATCTAAATTTGACTGACTCAAAGAACACATTGGAATAGATCATTTGTTTTTTTACAAAAGAAATGGGGAGAAACATGCCAAAAATATTTTTGGGGTACCAGAGCGCCACCTATTGGACAAAATTCAAAAAATTTTCTGTGATTGTAGATGTCACGATGACTGATATGAATTGTAATTTTCTGTATAGAATATGTATTTTTCATGAGTAAAAGGGCGAAAATTTTTAAAGCCTATAAGCCACGCCCACTTTTTAATCATTTTCAAAATATAGCTTAAGGGTCCGACGATTAACATATGTGCCAAGTTCTGTGGAAATCCATCAAGCCGTTTAGCTGAAACAAACTTTTTGACTCTTTAGCGCCCCCTATTGGTGAATCCAAACAAAATGGGGTAGATAGGACTTACCGCTCATACTTTGTAAGGTTCTAGAGTCTCATCAATTTATTTTGAGAAATGGTGAAGATATCATCAATTAACACATGTGCTAGCTAGCGCACTGATTTTGACATGGTGTCATTAGCCCAATTTTCAATATTTCTGCATTTTTCTTCATCACAACAACTTAGCCTAGTCCATAGATCACATGTACGAAGTTTGAAGTTGATTCGACGAAAAATGTCGAATAGGTGATTAAAACTAAGTTTTGCATTTTTTGCGATCTAGCAAAAAATCTAGTTAGGCGGAAATGGGCGTGGCCAATACAAAAAAGATGGAGAATCAATCAAGGATCATGTGCATATAAAGTTTTTGACTGTAGGACCTACGGTTTGGGAGCTAGTAGCTGAAACGTGTTGACCTCTGCAATAGCGCCACCTAGGTGACCCGGGGTCCAAATTTTCGAATCTGAGTAGCGGTCAGGATTTTCTATCAGACTGCCATGTCAGATTTTTCCTTGCAATTTCAGGCTCTTGCGCCCATACAGACACAGCGGAGAAGAATAATAATAATAAATAATAAATAATAAATAATGAAAAATCCGTAGAAAAACAATAGGGTTCCCTGCCCTTTGGGCTTGGAACCCTAATAATGAAAAATCCGTAGAAAAACAATAGGGTTCCCTGCCCTTTGGGCTTGGAACCCTAATAATAAACTAGAACTGCAAGCAGTTATCAACGGGTTCCAAGCCCCCAGCGCCAGTCGCCCACCCGCCCCGCCCTCAACTTCGCCGGTCCTCACGCGGTCCCGCCCCAAAAACATGTTCTCCCGCCGGCGTCCCGTCAGCTCACTTCAACCGGCGCAATGAAAGTAACACTCAGGATACGTCATTAAACCTGCAAAGCCTATACACATCTTTCAGAGGCATGGCTGACTTCTCAATCGTGATTACAATGGAATTCCACTGTTTCCTTATTAAAGAACGTGAAGATTTAATGAGTGAGATTATCAAACAATAATCTATACATCAACAGAATATTACAAACAACATAAATACTTGATAATGTCCTTAGATTTAATTGATTTTCAACAAAAACAATGAGTTTCATTTTGTTACTTACTGACCAAATGTTTCAAAAAATCATGAAAAATACATAACTCATCATAAAATTACCAAAATATTCTCACATGGCAGTGTTAACATGTGGAATAATATGATGTTGTTTTTAAATCAGTAGACTCAAAGCTTTTTTGAAGAAAAATCAGTAAATATAACTGTAAGGGTCACAGTCAAAATTAAAATATTCATAAAAAAATAGTGCTACTTTCTAAAATTTATAGAAAAATCTCAGATCACCATAGGCACATGTGGAATGTTATAAATGTGTTATATTTACTTTGTACCTAAAAAAAACTTTCTTACAAAAATTAGTTACTTTTTGTCCAACTATACAAAAAACTGGCAAAAAGTAAAAAATTCATTAAAAATCAATGCTTTTGTACAAAAATCTCAAAATATTCCGAGATTGCCTCTGTGATGTGAGAATTCTTTTTATATTTTTGTTGGGGTCATAAATGTAAAATTGTACCTACAATAAAATAATATTTGCGTTAGTTGCTGTAGACAAAAATATGTCCTATAATTAAACACAAGGGGGAGCTCAAATCAAGACGACATTTTTTTTGTTTCATAAACCACCTAAGAGTGAACTTTATGGCAAATGTCAAGAAGATTGTGAAAACAGAATTTGCGCTACAATTGCTAGCCTAAAAATGTATTTTTGTAAATTTATAGCGCAAACATCTTCGTGGAGCTGCGGTTTTCAATATCTAAGCTCATGGCTATCCAGTTAACATAATCTGGAAAACGTAGCTTCTTACATGAAAATAATGATTTTTAGGAAATTTTTCAAATTTGAAATTTTAAATGATCATAAACCACGCCCACATTGATCAATCATTACCATATTTATAATGTAGTCTTAAGACTCTACAATGATGACAACCACTAAGTTTCGTGCAGATCCATTTAACCAGGTCAGCAGTATAATGTTTTGCTATTTATAGCGCCCCCTATTGTTTAATCAAGGTGAAAATCAAGACATACACTTGAATTGACCTTAGGTTTGACTGTTATGAACAGTTTTGAAAAATGTCCAAATATTTTGAAGTTATGCTAAAAAAACTTTTTCATTCCCCAAAAAATATTTCAAAAATTCATATTTAAAAAAGTAAGCAAATTATCCAAAATCCCTTCAGATCGTTTGGTCAGCCGCTCTTCCTCTCTTGTCAGGCAAAGTTGTGATGTGATTGGGTTTGACGGCCGGGAGGAGTTAACGAAAGTACGTTTGACTTACTATGCAAATTTCTACTAATTAGCATAAGTTTAAAACATTTTTTAAAATACTCATCTTAATTTGACTGAGTCAATGAACATACTGGATGAGACCATTTGCTTGTTTACTAAAATATTGAGGAGAAACATGCCAAAAACGTTTTTGGGGTACAACAGCGCCAACTATTGGACAAAATTCAAACTTTTTTCTGTGATTGTAGATGTCACTATGACTGATATGATTTGTAACTTTCTGTATAGAATATGTATTTTTCATCAGTTAAAGGGCAAAAATTTTTAAAGTCTATAAGCCACGCCCACTTTTTAATCATTTTCAAAATATAGCTTAAGGGTCCAATGATTAACATATGTGCCAAGTTCTGTGGAAATCCATCAAGCCGTTTAGCTCAAACTAACTTTTTGACTCTTTAGCGCCCCCTTTTGGTGAATCCAAACAAAATGGGGAAGATAGGACTTACCGCTCATACTTTGTAAGGTTCTAGAGTCTCATCAATTTATTTTGAGAAATGGTGAAGATATCATCAATTAACACATGTGCTAGCTAGCGCACTGATTTTGACATGGTGTCATTAGCCCAATTTTCAATATTTCTGCATTTTTCTTCATCACAACAACTTAGCCTAGTCCATAGATCACATGTACGAAGTTTGAAGTTGATTCGACGAAAAATGTCGAATAGGTGATTAAAACTAAGTTTTGCATTTTTTGCGATCTAGCAAAAAATCTAGTTAGGCGGAAATGGGCGTGGCCAATACAAAAAAGATGGAGAATCAATCAAGGATCATGTGCATATAAAGTTTTTGACTGTAGGACCTACGGTTTGGGAGCTAGTAGCTGAAACGTGTTGACCTCTGCAATAGCGCCACCTAGGTGACCCGGGGTCCAAATTTTCGAATCTGAGTAGCGGTCAGGATTTTCTATCAGACTGCCATGTCAGATTTTTCCTTGCAATTTCAGGCTCTTGCGCCCATACAGACACAGCGGAGAAGAATAATAATAATAAACTAGAACTGCAAGCAGTTATCAACGGGTTCCAAGCCACCAGCGCCAGTCGCCCACCCGGCCCCGCCCTCAACTTCGCCAGTCCTCACGCGGTCCCGCCCCAAAAACACCTTCTCCCGCCGGCGTCCCGTCAGCTCACTTCAACCGGCGCAATGAAAGTAACACTCAGGATACGTCATTAAACCTGCAAAGCCTATAGAGCTCCGGACCCCACGTGACTCTCAGTTAGTGGACGCCATTTTGGCATGCAAAAAAAGGTAAACAAACACGGATGTAACCACGAACATGAACGGGATCCGCTTGGATTTTACTTCGTCGGAGTTTACTTCACACTTTAAAACAGAAGAAATCGTTTTATATAGTCAGAAATTAAATAGACTAAACATCTCCGACCCTTACCGTGCCCCTGGGATACTTTTTAAAAACGCCAGAAGCTGTCGGAGCCGCCTTCTTACCGGCACAACACCGGACCTGACCGGGGAACCCCTTGGGATTCCCCCGGCCGGAGGAGCTGGGGAGAAGGTCTGGGACTCTCGACTCTACTGCCCGCTCCGACGCCAGAAGCTGTCAGAGCAGACTTCATACCGGCACAACACCGGACCGACCGGGGAACCCCTTGGGATTCCCCCGGCCGGAGGAGCTGGGGAGAAGGTCTGGGACTCTCGACTCTACTGCCCGCTCCGACGCCAGAAGCTGTCAGAGCAGACTTCATACCGGCACAACACCGGACCGACCGGGGAACCCCTTGGGATTTACCCGGAGGAACTGGGTCCGGCACCGCGGTGCTCCGGCGGCTGGGGAGAGGGAAGTCATGCTACTGCCCCCGCAACCCGACTCCGGATACGCGGATGAAAATGGATGGATGGACGGACAAATAACAGATTTACACGTAAGTAGTCTCGGTGAGACAGATAATAGCAATCCAAAGTGCTTTTTATGTGTGATCTGATCAACCATTGCTTAAAAATGAAATACAGCTTAGCCGGTTAATTGCTGTGATCATAAAACACGTAAACGGCAGCACGCAGAACTAACGAGGCAACGTTTTACGTGATGTTTACTTGTTGCTATGAGTAATAAGACAGAAAAAGCCACGCCAAAATAAGTTTAGGAAGCCCACTAAGAATCATATTAAAAGCATTTAAAATAAATACCATACACAGTTGAGGAAACGTTGGTTTAAGTACCTGATATGAAGCGGTCGCTGCTTAAGCAAAATCCTTTACTCTCGGGATCCCACAGCTTCATTTTCGCCCGGTCACTAGCGCGTTTTATTACAATGATCCAACGTTTGTGGCGCTCCGGATCCTGGGGAATCCTGTAGATGGCTCATTCCTTATGTCGTCCGCGTCTGTTCTGCATCCTGGGGCACAACAGGAATCTACCATATTTCCCGTTTGATTGAGTTTTCTGACAATAACATATAGTCCAGCTGCCGGCTTCTGCATGCCAAAATGGCGCCGTTTTGATTTGAACTGTTGCATGCCGGGAGAAGTGACGTCAACTCCCGGAGCTCTATACACATATCTTTCAGAGGCATGGCTGACTTCTCTATCGTGATTACAATGGAATTCCACTGTTTGCTTATTAAAGAACGTGAAGATTTAATGAGTGAGATTATCAAACAATGATCTATACATCAACAGAATATTACAAATAACATCAATACTTGATAATGTCTTTAGATTTAAAAGATTTTCAACAAAAACTACGAGTTTCATTTTGGGACTTACTGACCAAATGTTTTAAAAAATCATGAAAAATACATAAATCATCATAAAATTACCAAAATATTCTCACATGGCAGTGTTAACATGCGGAATAATATGATGTTGTTTTTAAATCAGTAGACTCAAAGCTTTTTTGAAGAAAAATTGGGAAATATAACTATAAAGGTCACAACAAAAATTAAAATATTCATAAAAGAATAGTGCTACTTTCTAAAATTAGGAGAAAAATCTCAGATCACCATAGGTACATGTGGAATGTTGTAAATGGCTTATATTTACTGTATACCTAAAAAGCTTTCTAACAAAAATTAATTACGTTGTTGTCCAACTATACAGAAAAACTGGTAAAAAGTTAAAAATTCATTAAAAATCTATGTTTTTGTACAGAAATCTCAAAATATTCCTAGCTTGCCTCTGTGATGTGAGAATTCTTCTTATATTTTTGTTGGGGTCATAAATGTAAAACTGTACTTACAATAAAATAATATTTGAATTAGTGGCTGTAGAAAAAAATATGTCCTATAATTAAACACTAGGGGGAGCTCAAATCAAGACGACATTTTTTTTATTTCATAAACCACCTAAGAGTGAACTTTGTGACAAATTACCAGAAGATTATGAGAACAGAATTTGCGCTACAATTTCTAGCCTAAAAATGTATTTTTGTAAATATAAAGCGCAAACCTCTTTGTGGAGCTGCGGCTTTCGTGACATAAGCTCTAGCCTATCCAGTTAACACAATCTGGAAATCTTAGCCTCTTACATGCAAATAGTGATTTTTAGGAAATTTTTCAAATTTGAAATTTTAAATGATCATAAACCACGCCCACTTTGATCAATCATTACCATATTGATAATGTAGTCTTAAGCCTCTATAGTGATGACAACCACTAAGTTTCGTGCAGATCCATTTAGCCGGTTAAGCAGTATAATTGCTTCCCAGTTATAGCGCCCCCTATTGTTTAATCAAGTTGAAAACCAGGACATACACTTGAATTGACCTTAGGTATGACTGTTATGAACAGCTTTGAAAAATGTCAAAATCTTTTGAAGTTATGCTAAAAAAACTTTTTCATTCCCAAAAAATTATTTAAAAAAATCATATTAAAAAAAATAAGCAAATTATCCAAAATCCCTTCACATCTTTTGGTCAGCCGCTCCTCCTCTCTTGTCAGGGAAAGTTGTGATGTGATTGAGTTTGACGGCCGGGAGGAGTTAACGAAAGTACGCTGGACTTACTATGCAAATTTCTACTAATTTGCATAAGTTTAAAACATTTTTTAAAATACTCATCTAAATTTGACTGACTCAATGAACACACTGGATGAGATCATTTGTTTTTTTACAAAAGAAATGGGGAGAAACATGCCAAAAATATTTTTGGGGTACCACAGCGCCACCTATTGGACAAAATTCAAAAAATTTTCTGTGATTGTAGATGTCACTATGACTGATATGAATTGTAATTTTCTGTATAGAATATGTATTTTTCATGAGTAAAAGGGCGAAAATTTTTAAAGCCTATAAGCCACGCCCACTTTTTAATCATTTTCAAAATATAGCTTAAGGGTCCGATGATTAACATATCTGCCAAGTTCTGTGGAAATCCATCAAGCCGTTTAGCTGGAACAAGCTTTTTGACTCTTTAGCGCCCCCTATTGGTGAATCCAAACAAAATGGGGTAGATAGGGCTTACCGCTCATCCTTCATAAGGGTCTAGAGTCTCATCAATTTATCTTGAGAAATGGTGAAGATATCATCAATTACCACATGTGCTAGCTAGCGCACTGATTTTGACATGGTGTCATTAGCCCAATTTTCAATATTTCTGCATTTTTCTTCATCACAACAACTTACCTTAGTCCACAGATCATATGTACGAAGGTTGAAGTTGATTCGACGAAAAATGTCGAATAGGTGTTTAAAACTAAGTTTTGCATTTTTTGCGATATAGCAAAAAATCTAGTTAGGCGGAAATGGGCGTGGCCAATACAAAAAAGATGGAGAATCAATCAAGGATCATGTACATATAAAGTTTTTGACTGTAGGACCTACGGTTTGGGAGCTAGTAGCTCAAACGTGTTGACCTCCGCAATAGCGCCACCTAGGTGACACGGGGTCCAAATTCTCGAACCTGAGTAGCGGTCAGGATTTTCTATCAGACTGCCATGTCAGATTTTCCCTGGCAATTTCAGGCTCTTGCGCCCATACAGACACAGCGGAGAAGAATAATAATAATAAACTAGAACTGCAAGCAGTTATCAACGGGTTCCAAGCCCCCAGCGCCAGTCGCCTACCCGGCCCCGCCCTCCACTTCGCCAGTCCTCACGCGGTCCCGCCCCAAAAACACGTTCTCCCGCCGGCGTTCGTCAGCTCACTTCAACCGGCGCAATGAAAGTAACACTCAGGATACGTCATTAAACCTGCAAAGCCTATACACATATCTTTCAGAGGCATGGCTGACTCCTCAATCGTGATTACAATGGAATTCCACTGTTTCCTTATTAAAGAACGTGAAGATTTAATGAGTGAGGTTATCAAACAATGATCTATACATCAACAGAATATTACCAATAACATAAACACTTGATAATGTCTTTAGATTTAAAAGATTTTCAACAAAAACTATGAGTTTCATTTTGTGACTTACTGAACAAATGTTTTAAAAAATCATGAAAAATACATAAATCATCCTAAAATTACCAAAATATTCTCACATGGCAGTGTTAACATGCGGAATAATATGATGTTGTTTTTAAATCAGTAGACTCAAAGCTTTTTTGAAGAAAAATTGGGAAATATAACTATAAAGGTCACAACAAAAATAAAAATATTCATAAAAAAATAGTGCTACTTTCTAAAATTAGGAGAAAAATCTCAGATCACCATAGGTACATGTGGGATGTTATAAATGGCTTATATTTACTGTATACCTAAAAAGCTTTCTAACAAAAATTAATTACGTTGTTGTCCAAATATACAGAAAAACTGGTAAAAAGTTAAAAATTCATTAAAAATATACACTTTTGTACAGAAATCTCAAAATATTCCCAGGTTGCCTCTGTGATGTGAGAATTCTTCTTATATTTTTGTTGGGGTCATAAATGTAAAACTGTACTTACAATAAAATAATACTTGCATTAGTGGCTGTAGACAAAAATATGTCCTATAATTAAACACTAGGGGGAGCTCAAATCAAGACGACATTTCTTTTTGTTTCATAACCCACCTAAGAGTGAACTTTGTGGCAAATTACAAGAAGATTGTGAGAACAGAATTTGCGCTACAATTGCTAGCCTAAAAACGTATTTTCGTAAATATAAAGCGCAAACCTCTTTGTGGAGCTGCGGCTTTCGTGACATAAGCTCTAGCCTATTCATTTAACACAATCTGGAAATCTTAGCCTCTTACATGCAAATAGTGATTTTTAGGAAATTTTTCAAATTTGAAATTTTAAATGATCATAAACCACGCCCACTTTGATCAATCATTACCATATTGATAATGTAGTCTTAAGACTTTATAGTGATGACAGCCACTAAGTTTCGTGCCGATCCATTTAGCCGGTTCAGCAGTATAATTTCTTCCCAGTTATAGCGCCCCCTATTGTTTAATCAAGTTGAAAACCAGGACATACACTTGAATTGACCTTAGGTATGACTGTTATGAACAGCTTTGAAAAATGTCAAAATCTCTTGAAGTTACGCTAAAAAAACTTTTTCATTCCCAAAAAATTATTTAAAAAAATCATATTTAAAAAAATAAGCAAATTATCGAAAATCCCTTCACATCTTTTGGTCAGCCGCTCCTCCTCTCTTGTCAGGGAAAGTTTTGATGTGATTGAGTTTGACGGCCGGGAGGAGTTAACGAAAGTACGTTGGACTTACTATGCAAATTTCTACTAATTTGCATAAGTTTAAAACATTTTTTAAATTACTCATCTAAATTTGACTGACTCAAAGAACACATTGGAATAGATCATTTGTTTTTTTACAAAAGAAATGGGGAGAAACATGCCAAAAATATTTTTGGGGTACCAGAGCGCCACCTATTGGACAAAATTCAAAAAATTTTCTGTGATTGTAGATGTCACGATGACTGATATGAATTGTAATTTTCTGTATAGAATATGTATTTTTCATGAGTAAAAGGGCGAAAATTTTTAAAGCCTATAAGCCACGCCCACTTTTTAATCATTTTCAAAATATAGCTTAAGGGTCCGACGATTAACATATGTGCCAAGTTCTGTGGAAATCCATCAAGCCGTTTAGCTGAAACAAACTTTTTGACTCTTTAGCGCCCCCTATTGGTGAATCCAAACAAAATGGGGTAGATAGGACTTACCGCTCATACTTTGTAAGGTTCTAGAGTCTCATCAATTTATTTTGAGAAATGGTGAAGATATCATCAATTAACACATGTGCTAGCTAGCGCACTGATTTTGACATGGTGTCATTAGCCCAATTTTCAATATTTCTGCATTTTTCTTCATCACAACAACTTAGCCTAGTCCATAGATCACATGTACGAAGTTTGAAGTTGATTCGACGAAAAATGTCGAATAGGTGATTAAAACTAAGTTTTGCATTTTTTGCGATCTAGCAAAAAATCTAGTTAGGCGGAAATGGGCGTGGCCAATACAAAAAAGATGGAGAATCAATCAAGGATCATGTGCATATAAAGTTTTTGACTGTAGGACCTACGGTTTGGGAGCTAGTAGCTGAAACGTGTTGACCTCTGCAATAGCGCCACCTAGGTGACCCGGGGTCCAAATTTTCGAATCTGAGTAGCGGTCAGGATTTTCTATCAGACTGCCATGTCAGATTTTTCCTTGCAATTTCAGGCTCTTGCGCCCATACAGACACAGCGGAGAAGAATAATAATAATAAATAATAAATAATAAATAATGAAAAATCCGTAGAAAAACAATAGGGTTCCCTGCCCTTTGGGCTTGGAACCCTAACTAGAACTGCAAGCAGTTATCAACGGGTTCCAAGCCCCCAGCGCCAGTCGCCTACCCGGCCCCGCCCTCCACTTCGCCAGTCCTCACGCGGTCCCGCCCCAAAAACACGTTCTCCCGCCGGCGTTCGTCAGCTCACTTCAACCGGCGCAATGAAAGTAACACTCAGGATACGTCATTAAACCTGCAAAGCCTATACACATATCTTTCAGAGGCATGGCTGACTCCTCAATCGTGATTACAATGGAATTCCACTGTTTCCTTATTAAAGAACGTGAAGATTTAATGAGTGAGGTTATCAAACAATGATCTATACATCAACAGAATATTACCAATAACATAAACACTTGATAATGTCTTTAGATTTAAAAGATTTTCAACAAAAACTATGAGTTTCATTTTGTGACTTACTGAACAAATGTTTTAAAAAATCATGAAAAATACATAAATCATCCTAAAATTACCAAAATATTCTCACATGGCAGTGTTAACATGCGGAATAATATGATGTTGTTTTTAAATCAGTAGACTCAAAGCTTTTTTGAAGAAAAATTGGGAAATATAACTATAAAGGTCACAACAAAAATAAAAATATTCATAAAAAAATAGTGCTACTTTCTAAAATTAGGAGAAAAATCTCAGATCACCATAGGTACATGTGGGATGTTATAAATGGCTTATATTTACTGTATACCTAAAAAGCTTTCTAACAAAAATTAATTACGTTGTTGTCCAAATATACAGAAAAACTGGTAAAAAGTTAAAAATTCATTAAAAATATACGCTTTTGTACAGAAATCTCAAAATATTCCCAGGTTGCCTCTGTGATGTGAGAATTCTTCTTATATTTTTGTTGGGGTCATAAATGTAAAACTGTACTTACAATAAAATAATACTTGCATTAGTGGCTGTAGACAAAAATATGTCCTATAATTAAACACTAGGGGGAGCTCAAATCAAGACGACATTTTTTTTGTTTCATAACCCACCTAAGAGTGAACTTTGTGGCAAATTACAAGAAGATTGTGAGAACAGAATTTGCGCTACAATTGCTAGCCTAAAAACGTATTTTCGTAAATATAAAGCGCAAACCTCTTTGTGGAGCTGCGGCTTTCGTGACATAAGCTCTAGCCTATTCATTTAACACAATCTGGAAATCTTAGCCTCTTACATGCAAATAGTGATTTTTAGGAAATTTTTCAAATTTGAAATTTTAAATGATCATAAACCACGCCCACTTTGATCAATCATTACCATATTGATAATGTAGTCTTAAGACTTTATAGTGATGACAGCCACTAAGTTTCGTGCCGATCCATTTAGCCGGTTCAGCAGTATAATTTCTTCCCAGTTATAGCGCCCCCTATTGTTTAATCAAGTTGAAAACCAGGACATACACTTGAATTGACCTTAGGTATGACTGTTATGAACAGCTTTGAAAAATGTCAAAATCTCTTGAAGTTACGCTAAAAAAACTTTTTCATTCCCAAAAAATTATTTAAAAAAATCATATTTAAAAAAATAAGCAAATTATCGAAAATCCCTTCACATCTTTTGGTCAGCCGCTCCTCCTCTCTTGTCAGGGAAAGTTTTGATGTGATTGAGTTTGACGGCCGGGAGGAGTTAACGAAAGTACGTTGGACTTACTATGCAAATTTCTACTAATTTGCATAAGTTTAAAACATTTTTTAAATTACTCATCTAAATTTGACTGACTCAAAGAACACATTGGAATAGATCATTTGTTTTTTTACAAAAGAAATGGGGAGAAACATGCCAAAAATATTTTTGGGGTACCAGAGCGCCACCTATTGGACAAAATTCAAAAAATTTTCTGTGATTGTAGATGTCACGATGACTGATATGAATTGTAATTTTCTGTATAGAATATGTATTTTTCATGAGTAAAAGGGCGAAAATTTTTAAAGCCTATAAGCCACGCCCACTTTTTAATCATTTTCAAAATATAGCTTAAGGGT
Source organism: Nothobranchius furzeri (assembly GCF_043380555.1). NCBI lineage: Eukaryota > Metazoa > Chordata > Actinopteri > Cyprinodontiformes > Nothobranchiidae > Nothobranchius > Nothobranchius furzeri. The sequence continues at coordinate 43,488,935 of NC_091755.1, read as the reverse complement.
CCGACGATTAACATATGTGCCAAGTTCTGTGGAAATCCATCAAGCCGTTTAGCTGAAACAAACTTTTTGACTCTTTAGCGCCCCCTATTGGTGAATCCAAACAAAATGGGGTAGATAGGACTTACCGCTCATACTTTGTAAGGTTCTAGAGTCTCATCAATTTATTTTGAGAAATGGTGAAGATATCATCAATTAACACATGTGCTAGCTAGCGCACTGATTTTGACATGGTGTCATTAGCCCAATTTTCAATATTTCTGCATTTTTCTTCATCACAACAACTTAGCCTAGTCCATAGATCACATGTACGAAGTTTGAAGTTGATTCGACGAAAAATGTCGAATAGGTGATTAAAACTAAGTTTTGCATTTTTTGCGATCTAGCAAAAAATCTAGTTAGGCGGAAATGGGCGTGGCCAATACAAAAAAGATGGAGAATCAATCAAGGATCATGTGCATATAAAGTTTTTGACTGTAGGACCTACGGTTTGGGAGCTAGTAGCTGAAACGTGTTGACCTCTGCAATAGCGCCACCTAGGTGACCCGGGGTCCAAATTTTCGAATCTGAGTAGCGGTCAGGATTTTCTATCAGACTGCCATGTCAGATTTTTCCTTGCAATTTCAGGCTCTTGCGCCCATACAGACACAGCGGAGAAGAATAATAATAATAAATAATAAATAATAAATAATGAAAAATCCGTAGAAAAACAATAGGGTTCCCTGCCCTTTGGGCTTGGAACCCTAATAATAAATAATAAATAATGAAAAATCCGTAGAAAAACAATAGGGTTCCCTGCCCTTTGGGCTTGGAACCCTAATAATAAATAATAAATAATGAAAAATCCGTAGAAAAACAATAGGGTTCCCTGCCCTTTGGGCTTGGAACCCTAATAATAAATAATGAAAAATCCGTAGAAAAACAATAGGGTTCCCTGCCCTTTGGGCTTGGAACCCTAATAATAAATAATAAATAATGAAAAATCCGTAGAAAAACAATAGGGTTCCCTGCCCTTTGGGCTTGGGCTTGGAACCCTAATAATAAATAATAAATAATGAAAAATCCGTAGAAAAACAATAGGGTTCCCTGCCCTTTGGGCTTGGAACCCTAACTAGAACTGCAAGCAGTTATCAACGGGTTCCAAGCCCCCAGCGCCAGTCGCCTACCCGGCCCCGCCCTCCACTTCGCCAGTCCTCACGCGGTCCTGCCCCAAAAACACGTTCTCCCGCCGGCGTTCGTCAGCTCACTTCAACCGGCGCAATGAAAGTAACACTCAGGATACGTCATTAAACCTGCAAAGCCTATACACATATCTTTCAGAGGCATGGCTGACTCCTCAATCGTGATTACAATGGAATTCCACTGTTTCCTTATTAAAGAACGTGAAGATTTAATGAGTGAGGTTATCAAACAATGATCTATACATCAACAGAATATTACCAATAACATAAACACTTGATAATGTCTTTAGATTTAAAAGATTTTCAACAAAAACTATGAGTTTCATTTTGTGACTTACTGAACAAATGTTTTAAAAAATCATGAAAAATACATAAATCATCCTAAAATTACCAAAATATTCTCACATGGCAGTGTTAACATGCGGAATAATATGATGTTGTTTTTAAATCAGTAGACTCAAAGCTTTTTTGAAGAAAAATTGGGAAATATAACTATAAAGGTCACAACAAAAATAAAAATATTCATAAAAAAATAGTGCTACTTTCTAAAATTAGGAGAAAAATCTCAGATCACCATAGGTACATGTGGGATGTTATAAATGGCTTATATTTACTGTATACCTAAAAAGCTTTCTAACAAAAATTAATTACGTTGTTGTCCAAATATACAGAAAAACTGGTAAAAAGTTAAAAATTCATTAAAAATATACGCTTTTGTACAGAAATCTCAAAATATTCCCAGGTTGCCTCTGTGATGTGAGAATTCTTCTTATATTTTTGTTGGGGTCATAAATGTAAAACTGTACTTACAATAAAATAATACTTGCATTAGTGGCTGTAGACAAAAATATGTCCTATAATTAAACACTAGGGGGAGCTCAAATCAAGACGACATTTTTTTTTGTTTCATAACCCACCTAAGAGTGAACTTTGTGGCAAATTACAAGAAGATTGTGAGAACAGAATTTGCGCTACAATTGCTAGCCTAAAAACGTATTTTCGTAAATATAAAGCGCAAACCTCTTTGTGGAGCTGCGGCTTTCGTGACATAAGCTCTAGCCTATTCATTTAACACAATCTGGAAATCTTAGCCTCTTACATGCAAATAGTGATTTTTAGGAAATTTTTCAAATTTGAAATTTTAAATGATCATAAACCACGCCCACTTTGATCAATCATTACCATATTGATAATGTAGTCTTAAGACTTTATAGTGATGACAGCCACTAAGTTTCGTGCCGATCCATTTAGCCGGTTCAGCAGTATAATTTCTTCCCAGTTATAGCGCCCCCTATTGTTTAATCAAGTTGAAAACCAGGACATACACTTGAATTGACCTTACGTATGACTGTTATGAACAGCTTTGAAAAATGTCAAAATCTCTTGAAGTTACGCTAAAAAAAACTTTTTCATTCCCAAAAAATTATTTTAAAAAATCATATTTAAAAAAATAAGCAAATTATCGAAAATCCCTTCACATCTTTTGGTCAGCCGCTCCTCCTCTCTTGTCAGGGAAAGTTTTGATGTGATTGAGTTTGACGGCCGGGAGGAGTTAACGAAAGTACGTTGGACTTACTATGCAAATTTCTACTAATTTGCATAAGTTTAAAACATTTTTTAAATTACTCATCTAAATTTGACTGACTCAAAGAACACATTGGAATAGATCATTTGTTTTTTTACAAAAGAAATGGGGAGAAACATGCCAAAAATATTTTTGGGGTACCAGAGCGCCACCTATTGGACAAAATTCAAAAAATTTTCTGTGATTGTAGATGTCACGATGACTGATATGAATTGTAATTTTCTGTATAGAATATGTATTTTTCATGAGTAAAAGGGCGAAAATTTTTAAAGCCTATAAGCCACGCCCACTTTTTAATCATTTTCAAAATGTAGCTTAAGGGTCCGACGATTAACATATGTGCCAAGTTCTGTGGAAATCCATCAAGCCGTTTAGCTGAAACAAACTTTTTGACTCTTTAGCGCCCCCTATTGGTGAATCCAAACAAAATGGGGTAGATAGGACTTACCGCTCATACTTTGTAAGGTTCTAGAGTCTCATCAATTTATTTTGAGAAATGGTGAAGATATCATCAATTAACACATGTGCTAGCTAGCGCACTGATTTTGACATGGTGTCATTAGCCCAATTTTCAATATTTCTGCATTTTTCTTCATCACAACAACTTAGCCTAGTCCATAGATCACATGTACGAAGTTTGAAGTTGATTCGACGAAAAATGTCGAATAGGTGATTAAAACTAAGTTTTGCATTTTTTGCGATCTAGCAAAAAATCTAGTTAGGCGGAAATGGGCGTGGCCAATACAAAAAAGATGGAGAATCAATCAAGGATCATGTGCATATAAAGTTTTTGACTGTAGGACCTACGGTTTGGGAGCTAGTAGCTGAAACGTGTTGACCTCTGCAATAGCGCCACCTAGGTGACCCGGGGTCCAAATTTTCGAATCTGAGTAGCGGTCAGGATTTTCTATCAGACTGCCTTGTCAGATTTTTCCTTGCAATTTCAGGCTCTTGCGCCCATACAGACACAGCGGAGAAGAATAATAATAATAAACTAGAACTGCAAGCAGTTATCAACGGGTTCCAAGCCCCCAGCGCCAGTCGCCCACCCGCCCCGCCCTCAACTTCGCCAGTCCTCACGCGGTCCAGCCCCAAAAACACGTTCTCCCGCCGGCGTCCCGTCAGCTCACTTCAACCGGCGCAATGAAACTAACACTCAGGATACGTCATTAAACCGGCAAAGCCTATACACATATCTTTCAGAGGCATGGCTGACTTCTCAATCGTGGTTACAATGGAATTCCACTGTTTCCTTATTAAAGAACGTGAAGATTTAATGAGTGAGATTATCAAACAATATCTATACATCAACGGAATATTACAAATAGCATAAATCCTTGATAATGTCTTTAGATTTAAAAGATTTTCAACAAAAACTATGAGTTTCATTTTGTGACTTACTGACCAAATGTTTTAAAAAATCATGAAAAATACACAAATCATCCTAAAATTACCAAAATATTCTCACATGGCAGTGTTAACATGCGGAATACTATGATGTTGTTTTTAAATCAGTAGACTCAAAGCTTTTTTGAAGAAAAAATTGGGAAATATAACTATAAAGGTCACAACAAAAATTAAAATATTCATAAAAAAATAGTGCTACTTTCTAAAATTAGGAGAAAAATCTCAGATCACCATAGGTACATGTGGAATGTTGTAAATGGCTTATATTTACTGTATACCTAAAAAGCTTTCTAAAACAAATATTAATTACTTTGTTGTCCAACTATACAGAAAAACTGGTAAAAAGTTAAAAATTCATTAAAAATCTATGCTTTTGTATAGAAATCTCAAAATATTCCCAGGTTGCTTCTGTGATGTGAGAATTCTTCTCATATTTTTGATGGGGTCATAAATGTAAAACTGTACTTACAATAAAATAATATTTGCATTAGTGGCTGTAGACAAAAATATGTCCTACAATTAAACACTAGGGGGAGCTCAAATCAAGACGACATTTTTTTTGTTTCATAAACCACCTAAGAGTGAACTTTTTGGCAAATTACAAGAAGATTGTGAGAACAGAATTTGCGCTACAATTGCTAGCCTAAAAATTTATTTTCGTAAATATAAAGCGCACACCTCTTCGTGGAGCTGCGGCTTTCGTGACCTAAGCTCTAGCCTATCCAGTTAAGACAATCTGGAAATCTTAGCCTGTTACATGCAAATAGTGATTTTTAGGAAATTTTTCAAATTTGAAATTTTAAATGATCATAAACCACGCCCACTTTGATCAATCATTACCATATTGATATTGTGGTCTTAAGACTCTATAGTGATGATAACCACTAAGTTTCGTGCAGATCCATTTAGCCAGTTCAGCAGTATAATTTCTTCCCAGTTATAGCGCCCCCTATTGTTTAATCAAGTTGAAAACCAGGACATACACTTGAATTGACCTTAGGTATGGCTGTTATGAACAGCTTTGAAAATTGTCAAAATCTTTTGAAGTTACGCTAAAAAAACTTTTTCATTCCCAAAAAATTATTTTAAAAAATCATATTAAAAAAAATAAGCAAATTATCCAAAATCCCTTCACAACTTTTGGTCAGCCGCTCCTCCTCTCTTGTCAGGGAAAGTTGTGATGTGATTGAGTTTGACGGCCGGGAGGAGTTAACGAAAGTACGTTTGACATACTATGCAAATTTCTACTAATTAGCATAAGTTTAAAACACTTTTTAAAATACTCATCTAAATTTGACTGACTCAATGAACATACTGGATGAGATCATTTGTTTGTTTACGAAAAAAATGGGGAGAAACATGCCAAAAATATTTTTGGGGTACCACAGCGCCACCTATTGGACAAAATTCAAAAAATTTTCTGTGATTGTAGATGTCACTATGACTGATAAGAATTGTAATTTTCTGTTTAGAATATATATTTTTCATGAGTAAAAGGGCGAAAAATTTTAAAGCCTATAAGCCACGCCCACTTTTTAATCATTTTCAAAATGTAGCTTAAGGGTCCGATGACTAACATATGTGCCAAGTTCTGGGGAAATCCATCAAGCCGTTTAGCTCAAACAAACTTTTTGACTCTTTAGCGCCCCCTATTGGTGAATCCCAACAAAATGGGGTAGATAGGGCTTACCGCTCATACTTCATAAGGGTCTAGAGTCTCATCAGTTTATCTTGAGAAATGGTGAAGATATCATCAATTACCACATGTGCTAGCTAGCGCGCTGATTTTGACATGGTGTCATTAGCCCAATTTTCAATATTTCTGCATTTTTCTTCATCACAACAACTTAGCTTAGTCCATAGATCACATGTACGAAGTTTGAAGTTGATTCGACAAAAAATGATGAATAGGTGATTAAAAGTAAGTTTTGCGTTTTTTGCGATCTAGCAAAAAATCTAGTTAGGCGGAAATGGGCGTGGCCAATACAAAAAAGATGGAGAATCATCCAAGGATCATGGACATATGAAGTTTTTGACTATAGGACCTACGGTTTGGGAGCTAGTAACTAAAACGTGTTGACCTCCGCAATAGCGCCACCTAGGTGACGCGGGGTCCAAATTTTCGAATCTGAGTAGCGGTCAGGATTTTCTATCAGACTGCCATGTCAGATTTTCCCTGGCAATTTCAGGCTCTTGCGCCCATACAGACACAGCGGAGAAGAATAATAATAATAAATAATAAATAATAAATAATGAAAAATCCGTAGAAAAACAATAGGGTTCCCTGCCCTTTGGGCTTGGAACCCTAACTAGAACTGCAAGCAGTTATCAACGGGTTCCAAGCCCCCAGCGCCAGTCGCCCACCCGGCCCCGCCCTCACCTTCGCCGGTCCTCACGCGGTCCCGCCCCAAAAACACGTTCTCCCGCCGGCGTCCCGTCAGCTCACTTCAACCGGCGCAATGAAAGTAACACTCAGGATACGTCATTAAACCTGCAAAGCCTATACACATCTTTCAGAGGCATGGCTGACTTCTCAATCGTGATTACAATGGAATTCCACTGTTTCCTTATTAAAGAACGTGAAGATTTAATGAGTGAGATTATCAAACAATAATCTATACATCAACAGAATATTACAAACAACATAAATACTTGATAATGTCTTTAGATTTAATTGATTTTCAACAAAAACAATGAGTTTCATTTTGTGACTTACTGACCAAATGTTTCAAAAAATCATAAAAAATACATAACTCATCATAAAATTACCAAAATATTCTCACATGGCAGTGTTGACATGTGGAATAATATGATGTTGTTTTTAAATCAGTAGACTCAAAGCTTTTTTGAAGAAAAATCAGTAAATATAACTGTAAGGGTCACAGTCAAAATTAAAATATTCATAAAAAAATAGTGCTACTTTCTAAAATTTATAGAAAAATCTCAGATCACCATAGGTACATGTTGAATGTTGTAATTGGTTTATATTTACTGTATACCTAAAAAACTTTCTAACAAAAATTAATTACGTTGTTGTCCAACTATACAGAAAAACTGGCAAAAAGTTAAAAAATCATTAAAAATCAATGCTTTCGTACAAAAATCTCAAAATATTCCGAGATTGCCTCTGTGATGTGAGAATTCTTTTTATATTTTTGTTGGGGTCATAAATGTAAAATTGTACCTACAATAAAATAATATTTGCGTTAGTTGCTGTAGACAAAAATATGTCCTATAATTAAACACAAGGGGGAGCTCAAATCAAGACGACATTTTTTTTTGTTTCATAAACCACCTAAGAGTGAACTTTATGGCAAATGTCAAGAAGATTGTGAAAACAGAATTTGCGCTACAATTGCTAGCCTAAAAATGTATTTTTGTAAATTTAAAGCGCAAACATCTTCGTGGAGCTGCGGTTTTCAATATCTAAGCTCATGGCTATCCAGTTAACATAATCTGGAAAACGTAGCTTCTTACATGAAAATAATGATTTTTAGGAAATTTTTCAAATTTGAAATTTTAAATGATCATAAACCACGCCCACATTGATCAATCATTACCATATTGATAATGTAGTCTTAAGACTCTACAATGATGACAACCACTAAGTTTCGTGCAGATCCATTTAACCAGGTCAGCAGTATAATGTATTGCTATTTATAGCGCCCCCTATTGTTTAATCAAGGTGAAAATCAAGACATACACTTGAATTGACCTTAGGTTTGACTGTTATGAACACCTTTGAAAAATGTCAAAATCTTTTGAAGTTACGCTAAAAAAACTTTTTCATTCCCAAAAAATGATTTAAAAAAATCATAATAAAAAAAATAAGCAAATTATCCAAAATCCCTTCACATCTTTTGGTCAGCCGCTCCTCCTCTCTTGTCAGGGAAAGTTGTGATGTGATTGAGTTTGACGGCTGGGAGGAGTTAACGAAAGTACGTTGGACTTACTATGCACATTTCTGCTAATTTGCATAAGTTTAAAACATTTTTTAAAATACTCATCTAAATTTGACTGACTCAATGAACACACTGGATGAGATTATTTGTTTTTTTACGTAAGAAATGGGGAGAAACATGCCAAAAATATTTTTGGGGTACCACAGCGCCACCTATTGGACCAAATTCAAAAAATTTTCTGTGATTGTAGATGTCACTATGACTGATAAGAATTGTAATTTTCTGTTTAGAATATATATTTTTCATGAGTAAAAGGGCGAAAAATTTTAAAGCCTATAAGCCACGCCCACTTTTTAATCATTTTCAAAATGTAGCTTAAGGGTCCGATGACTAACATATGTGCCAAGTTCTGGGGAAATCCATCAAGCCGTTTAGCTCAAACAAACTTTTTGACTCTTTAGCGCCCCCTATTGGTGAATCCAAACAAAATGGGGTAGATAGGGCTTACCGCTCATACTTCATAAGGGTCTAGAGTCTCATCAGTTTATCTTGAGAAATGGTGAAGATATCATCAATTACCACATGTGCTAGCTAGCGCGCTGATTTTGACATGGTGTCATTAGCCCAATTTTCAATATTTCTGCATTTTTCTTCATCACAACAACTTAGCTTAGTCCATAGATCACATGTACGAAGTTTGAAGTTGATTCGACAAAAAATGATGAATAGGTGATTAAAAGTAAGTTTTGCGTTTTTTGCGATCTAGCAAAAAATCTAGTTAGGCGGAAATGGGCGTGGCCAATACAAAAAAGATGGAGAATCATCCAAGGATCATGGACATATAAAGTTTTTGACTATAGGACCTACGGTTTGGGAGCTAGTAGCTAAAACGTGTTGACCTCCGCAATAGCGCCACCTAGGTGACGCGGGGTCCAAATTTTCGAATCTGAGTAGCGGTCAGGATTTTCTATCAGACTGCCATGTCAGATTTTCCCTGGCAATTTCAGGCTCTTGCGCCCATACAGACACAGCGGAGAAGAATAATAATAATAAACTAGAACTGCAAGCAGTTATCAACGGGTTCCAAGCCCCCAGCGCCAGTCGCCCACCCGGCCCCGCCCTCACCTTCGCCAGTCCTCACGCGGTCCCGCCCCAAAAACACGTTCTCCCGCCGGCGTCCCGTCAGCTCACTTCAACCGGCGCAATGAAAGTAACACTCAGGATACGTCATTAAACCTGCAAATCCTATACACATCTTTCAGAGGCATGGCTGACTTCTCAATCGTGATTACAATGGAATTCCACTGTTTCCTTATTAAAGAACGTGAAGATTTAATGAGTGAGATTATCAAACAATAATCTATACATCAACAGAATATTACAAACAACATAAATACTTGATAATGTCTTTAGATTTAATTGATTTTCAACAAAAACAATGAGTTTCATTTTGTGACTTACTGACCAAATGTTTCAAAAAATCATGAAAAATACATAACTCATCATAAAATTACCAAAATATTCTCACATGGCAGTGTTGACATGTGGAATAATATGATGTTGTTTTTAAATCAGTAGACTCAAAGCTTTTTTGAAGAAAAATCAGTAAATATAACTGTAAGGGTCACAGTCAAAATTAAAATATTCATAAAAAAATAGTGCTACTTTCTAAAATTTATAGAAAAATCTCAGATCACCATAGGTACATGTTGAATGTTGTAATTGGTTTATATTTACTGTATACCTAAAAAACTTTCTAACAAAAATTAATTACGTTGTTGTCCAACTATACAGAAAAACTGGCAAAAAGTTAAAAAATCATTAAAAATCAATGCTTTCGTACAAAAATCTCAAAATATTCCGAGATTGCCTCTGTGATGTGAGAATTCTTTTTATATTTTTGTTGGGGTCATAAATGTAAAATTGTACCTACAATAAAATAATATTTGCGTTAGTTGCTGTAGACAAAAATATGTCCTATAATTAAACACAAGGGGGAGCTCAAATCAAGACGACATTTTTTTTTTTTTCATAAACCACCTAAGAGTGAACTTTATGGCAAATGTCAAGAAGATTGTGAAAACAGAATTTGCGCTACAATTGCTAGCCTAAAAATGTATTTTTGTAAATTTAAAGCGCAAACATCTTCGTGGAGCTGCGGTTTTCAATATCTAAGCTCATGGCTATCCAGTTAACATAATCTGGAAAACGTAGCTTCTTACATGAAAATAATGATTTTTAGGAAATTTTTCAAATTTGAAATTTTAAATGATCATAAACCACGCCCACATTGATCAATCATTACCATATTGATAATGTAGTCTTAAGACTCTACAATGATGACAACCACTAAGTTTCGTGCAGATCCATTTAACCAGGTCAGCAGTATAATGTATTGCTATTTATAGCGCCCCCTATTGTTTAATCAAGGTGAAAATCAAGACATACACTTGAATTGACCTTAGGTTTGACTGTTATGAACAGCTTTGAAAAATGTCCAAATATTTTGAAGTTATGCTAAAAAAACTTTTTCATTCCCCAAAAAATATTTAAAAAATTCATATTTAAAAAAGTAAGAAAATTATCCAAAATCCCTTCAGATCGTTTGGTCAGCCGCTCCTCCTCTCTTGTCAGGCAAAGTTGTGATGTGATTGGGTTTGACGGCCGGGAGGAGTTAACGAAAGTACGTTTGACTTACTATGCAAATTTCTACTGATTAGCATAAGTTTAAAACATTTTTTAAAATACTCATCTTAATTTGACTGAGTCAATGAACATACTGGATGAGACCATTTGCTTGTTTACCAAAATATTGAGGAGAAAAATGCCAAAAACATTTTTGGGGTACAACAGCGCCAACTATTGGACAAACTTCAAACTTTTTTCTGTGATTGTAGATGTCACTATGACTGATATAATTTGTAACTTTCTGTATAGAATATGTATTTTTCATCAGTTAAAGGGCAAAAAATTTTAAAGCCTATAAGCCACGCCCACTTTTTAATCATTTTCAAAATATAGCTTAAGGGTCCAATGATTAACATATGTGCCAAGTTCTGTGGAAATCCATCAAGCCGTTTAGCTCAAACTAACTTTTTGACTCTTTAGCGCCCCCTTTTGGTGAATCCAAACAAAATGGGGAAGGTAGGGCTTACCGCTCATACTTCATAAGGGTCTAGAGTCTCATCACTTTATCTTGAGATATGGTGAAGATATCATCAATTAGCACATGTGCTAGCTAGCGCACTGATTTTGACATGGTGTCATTAGCCCAATTTTGAATATTTCTGCGTTTTTCTGCATCACAACAACTTATCTTAGTCCATAGATCATATGTACGAAGTTTGAAGTTGATTCGACGAAAAATGACGAATAGGTGATTAAAACTAAGCTTTGCATTTTTTGCGATCTAGCAAAAAATCTAGTTAGGCGGAAATGGGCGTGGCCAATACAAAAAAGATGGGGAATCATCCAAGGATCATGGACATATAAAGTTTTTGACTGTAGGACCTACGGTTTGGGAGCTAGTAGCTGAAACGTGTTGACCTCCGCAATAGCGCCACCTAGGTGACGCGGGGTCCAAATTTTTGAATCTGAGTAGCGGTCAGGATTTTCTATCAGACTGCCATGTCAGATTTTCCCTGACAATTTCAGGCTCTTGCGCCCATATAGTTTTAGCGGAGAAGAATAATAATAAACTAGAACTGCAAGCAGTTATCAACGGGTTCCAAGCCCCCAGCGCCAGTCGCCCACCCGCCCCGCCCTCAACTTCGCCAGTCCTCACGCGGTCCCGCCCCAAAAACACGTTCTCCCGCCGGCGTCCCGTCAGCTCACTTCAACCGGCGCAATGAAAGTAACACTCAGGATACGTCATTAAACCTGCAAAGCCTATACACATATCTTTCAGAGGCATGGCTGACTTCTCAATCATGATTACAATGGAATTCCACTGTTTCCTTATTAAAGAACGTGAAGATTTAATGAGTGAGATTGTCAAACAATCATCTATACATCAACAGAATATTACAAATAACATAAAGACTTGATAATGTCTTTAGATTTAATAGATTTTCAACAAAAACAATGAGTTTCATTTTGTGACTTACTGATCAATTGTTTTAAAAAATCATGAAAAATACATAAATCATCATAAAATTACCAAAATATTCTCACATGGCAGTGTTAACATGCGGAATAATATGATGTTGTTTTTAAATCAGTTGAATCAAAGCTTTTTTGAAGAAAAATTAGGAAATATAACTATAAAGGTCACAACAAAAATTTAAATATTCATAAAAAAATAGTGCTACTTTCTATAATTAGGAGAAAAATCTCAGATCACCATAGGTACGTGTGGAATGTTGTAAATGGCTTATATTTACTGTATACCTAAAAAGTTTTCTAACAAAAATTAATTACGTTGTTGTCCAACTATACAGAAAAACTGGTAAAAAGTTAAAAATTAATTAAAAATCTATGCTTTTGTACAGAAATCTCAAAATATTCCCAGGTTGCCTCTGTGACGTGAGAATTCTTCTTATATTTTTGTTGGGGTCATAAATGTAAAACTGTACTTACAATAAAATAATATTTGCATTAGTGTCTGTAGACAAAAATATGTCCTAAAATTAAACACAAGGGGGAGCTCATATCAAGACGACATTTTTTTTGTTTCATAAACCACCTAAGAGTGAACTTTGTAGCAAATTACAAGAAGGTTGTGAGAACAGAATTTGCGCTACAATTGCTAGCCTAAAAATGTATTTTCATAAATATAAAGCGTAAACCTCAACATGGAGCTGCGGCTTTCGTGACATAAGCTCTAGCCTATCCAGCTAACACAATCTGGAAATCTTAGCCTCTTACATGCAAATAATGATTTTTAGGAAATTTTTCAAATTTGAAATTTTAAATGATCATAAGCCACGCCCACTTTGATAAATCATTACCATATTGATAATGTAATCTTAAGACTCTATAGTGATGACAACCACTAAGTTTCGTGCAGATCCATTTAGCCAGTTCAGCAGTATAATTTCTTCCCAGTTATAGCGCCCCCTATTGTTTAATCAAGTTGAAAACCAGGACATACACTTGAATTGACCTTAGGTATGACTGTTATGAACAGCTTTGAAAAATGTCAAAATCTTTTGAAGTTACTCTAAAAAAACTTTTTCATTCTCCAAAATTAAAAAAAAAAATCATATTAAAAAAAATAAGCAAATTATCCAAAATCCCTTCACATCTTTTGGTCAGCCGCTCCTCCTCTCTTGTCAGGGAAAGATGTGATGTGATTGAGTTTGACGGCCGGGAGGAGTTAACGAAAGTACGTTGGACTTACTATGCAAATTTCTACTAATTTGCATAAGTTTAAAACATTTTTTAAAATACTCATCTAAATTTGACTGACTCAATGAACATACTGGATGAGATCATTTGTTTTTTTACGAAAGTAATGGGGAGAAACATGCCAAAAATATTTTTGGGGTACCACAGCGCCACCTATTGGACAAAATTCAAAAAATTTTCTGTGATTGTAGATGTCATTATGACTGATATGAATTGTAATTTTCTGTATAGAATATGTATTTTTCAGGAGTAAATGGGCGAAAACGTTTAAAGCCTATTTATAGCCTATAAGCCACGCCCACTTTTTAATCATTTTCAAAATATAGCTTAAGGGTCCGATGATTAACATATGTGCCAAGTTCTGTGGAAATCCATCAAGCCGTTTAGCTGAAACAAACTTTTTGACTCTTTAGCGCCCCCTATTGGTGAATCCACACAAAATCGGGTAGATAGGGCTTACCGCTCATACTTCATAAGGGTGTAGAGTCTCATCAATTTATCTTGAGAAATGGTGAAGATATCATCAATTACCACATGTGCTAGCTAGCACACTGATTTTGACATGGTGTCATTAGCCCAATTTTCAATATTTCTGCCTTTTTCTTCATCACCACAACTTATCTTAGTCTATAGATCATATGTACGAAGTTTGAAGTTGATTCGACGAAAAATGACGAATAGGTGATTAAAAGTAAGTTTTGAGTTTTTTGCGATCTAGCAAAAAATCTAGTTAGGCGGAAATGGGCGTGGCCAATACAAAAAAGATGGAGAATCACCCAAGGATCATGTACATATAAAGTTTATGACTGTAGGACCTACGGTTTGGGAGCTAGTAGCTGAAACGTGTTGACCTCCGCAATAGCGCCACCTAGGTGACGCGGGGTCCAAATTTTCGAATCTGAGTAGCGGTCAGGATTTTGTATCAGACTGCCATGTCAGATTTTTCCTGGCAATTTCTGGCTCCTGCCCCCATACAAACGTAGCGGAGAAGAATAATAAATAATAATGAAAAATCCGTAGAAAAACAATAGGGTTCCCTGCCCTTTGGGCTTGGAACCCTAACTAGAACTGCAAGCAGTTATCAACGGGTTCCAAGCCCCCAGCGCCAGTCGCCTACCCGGCCCCGCCCTCCACTTCGCCAGTCCTCACGCGGTCCCGCCCCAAAAACACGTTCTCCCGCCGGCGTTCGTCAGCTCACTTCAACCGGCGCAATGAAAGTAACACTCAGGATACGTCATTAAACCTGCAAAGCCTATACACATATCTTTCAGAGGCATGGCTGACTCCTCAATCGTGATTACAATGGAATTCCACTGTTTCCTTATTAAAGAACGTGAAGATTTAATGAGTGAGGTTATCAAACAATGATCTATACATCAACAGAATATTACCAATAACATAAACACTTGATAATGTCTTTAGATTTAAAAGATTTTCAACAAAAACTATGAGTTTCATTTTGTGACTTACTGAACAAATGTTTTAAAAAATCATGAAAAATACATAAATCATCCTAAAATTACCAAAATATTCTCACATGGCAGTGTTAACATGCGGAATAATATGATGTTGTTTTTAAATCAGTAGACTCAAAGCTTTTTTGAAGAAAAATTGGGAAATATAACTATAAAGGTCACAACAAAAATAAAAATATTCATAAAAAAATAGTGCTACTTTCTAAAATTAGGAGAAAAATCTCAGATCACCATAGGTACATGTGGGATGTTATAAATGGCTTATATTTACTGTATACCTAAAAAGCTTTCTAACAAAAATTAATTACGTTGTTGTCCAAATATACAGAAAAACTGGTAAAAAGTTAAAAATTCATTAAAAATATACGCTTTTGTACAGAAATCTCAAAATATTCCCAGGTTGCCTCTGTGATGTGAGAATTCTTCTTATATTTTTGTTGGGGTCATAAATGTAAAACTGTACTTACAATAAAATAATACTTGCATTAGTGGCTGTAGACAAAAATATGTCCTATAATTAAACACTAGGGGGAGCTCAAATCAAGACGACATTTTTTTTTGTTTCATAACCCACCTAAGAGTGAACTTTGTGGCAAATTACAAGAAGATTGTGAGAACAGAATTTGCGCTACAATTGCTAGCCTAAAAACGTATTTTCGTAAATATAAAGCGCAAACCTCTTTGTGGAGCTGCGGCTTTCGTGACATAAGCTCTAGCCTATTCATTTAACACAATCTGGAAATCTTAGCCTCTTACATGCAAATAGTGATTTTTAGGAAATTTTTCAAATTTGAAATTTTAAATGATCATAAACCACGCCCACTTTGATCAATCATTACCATATTGATAATGTAGTCTTAAGACTTTATAGTGATGACAGCCACTAAGTTTCGTGCCGATCCATTTAGCCGGTTCAGCAGTATAATTTCTTCCCAGTTATAGCGCCCCCTATTGTTTAATCAAGTTGAAAACCAGGGCATACACTTGAATTGACCTTAGGTATGACTGTTATGAACAGCTTTGAAAAATGTCAAAATCTCTTGAAGTTACGCTAAAAAAACTTTTTCATTCCCAAAAAATTATTTTAAAAAATCATATTTAAAAAAATAAGCAAATTATCGAAAATCCCTTCACATCTTTTGGTCAGCCGCTCCTCCTCTCTTGTCAGGGAAAGTTTTGATGTGATTGAGTTTGACGGCCGGGAGGAGTTAACGAAAGTACGTTGTACTTACTATGCAAATTTCTACTAATTTGCATAAGTTTAAAACATTTTTTAAATTACTCATCTAAATTTGACTGACTCAAAGAAAACATTGGAATAGATCATTTGTTTTTTTACAAAAGAAATGGGGAGAAACATGCCAAAAATATTTTTGGGGTACCAGAGCGCCACCTATTGGACAAAATTCAAAAAATTTTCTGTGATTGTAGATGTCACGATGACTGATATGAATTGTAATTTTCTGTATAGAATATGTATTTTTCATGAGTAAAAGGGCGAAAATTTTTAAAGCCTATAAGCCACGCCCACTTTTTAATCATTTTCAAAATATAGCTTAAGGGTCCGACGATTAACATATGTGCCAAGTTCTGTGGAAATCCATCAAGCCGTTTAGCTGAAACAAACTTTTTGACTCTTTAGCGCCCCCTATTGGTGAATCCAAACAAAATGGGGTAGATAGGACTTACCGCTCATACTTTGTAAGGTTCTAGAGTCTCATCAATTTATTTTGAGAAATGGTGAAGATATCATCAATTAACACATGTGCTAGCTAGCTCACTGATTTTGACATGGTGTCATTAGCCCAATTTTCAATATTTCTGCATTTTTCTTCATCACAACAACTTAGCCTAGTCCGTAGATCACATGTACGAAGTTTGAAGTTGATTCGACGAAAAATGTCGAATAGGTGATTAAAACTAAGTTTTGCATTTTTTGCGATCTAGCAAAAAATCTAGTTAGGCGGAAATGGGCGTGGCCAATACAAAAAAGATGGAGAATCAATCAAGGATCATGTGCATATAAAGTTTTTGACTGTAGGACCTACGGTTTGGGAGCTAGTAGCTGAAACGTGTTGACCTCTGCAATAGCGCCACCTAGGTGACCCGGGGTCCAAATTTTCGAATCTGAGTAGCGGTCAGGATTTTCTATCAGACTGCCATGTCAGATTTTTCCTTGCAATTTCAGGCTCTTGCGCCCATACAGACACAGCGGAGAAGAATAATAATAATAAATAATAAATAATAAATAATGAAAAATCCGTAGAAAAACAATAGGGTTCCCTGCCCTTTGGGCTTGGAACCCTAACTAGAACTGCAAGCAGTTATCAACGGGTTCCAAGCCCCCAGCGCCAGTCGCCCACCCGCCCCGCCCTCAACTTCGCCAGTCCTCACGCGGTCCCGCCCCAAAAACACGTTCTCCCGCCGGCGTCCCGTCAGCTCACTTCAACCGGCGCAATGAAAGTAACACTCAGGATACGTCATTAAACCTGCAAAGCCTATACACATATCTTTCAGAGGCATGGCTGACTTCTCAATCGTGATTACAATGGAATTCCACTGTTTCCTTATTAAAGAACGTGAAGATTTAATGAGTGAGATTATCAAACAATCATCTATACATCAACAGAATATTACAAATAACATAAAGACTTGATAATGTCTTTAGATTTAATAGATTTTCAACAAAAACAATGAGTTTCATTTTGTGACTTACTGATCAATTGTTTTAAAAAATCATGAAAAATACATAAATCATCATAAAATTACCAAAATATTCTCACATGGCAGTGTTAACATGCGGAATAATATGATGTTGTTTTTAAATCAGTTGACTCAAAGCTTTTTTGAAGAAAAATTAGGAAATATAACTATAAAGGTCACAACAAAAATTTAAATATTCATAAAAAAATAGTGCTACTTTCTATAATTAGGAGAAAAATCTCAGATCACCATAGGTACGTGTGGAATGTTGTAAATGGCTTATATTTACTGTATACCTAAAAAGTTTTCTAACAAAAATTAATTACGTTGTTGTCCAACTATACAGAAAAACTGGTAAAAAGTTAAAAATTAATTAAAAATCTATGCTTTTGTACAGAAATCTCAAAATATTCCCAGGTTGCCTCTGTGACGTGAGAATTCTTCTTATATTTTTGTTGGGGTCATAAATGTAAAACTGTACTTACAATAAAATAATATTTGCATTAGTGTCTGTAGACAAAAATATGTCCTAAAATTAAACACAAGGGGGAGCTCATATCAAGACGACATTTTTTTTGTTTCATAAACCACCTAAGAGTGAACTTTGTAGCAAATTACAAGAAGGTTGTGAGAACAGAATTTGCGCTACAATTGCTAGCCTAAAAATGTATTTTCATAAATATAAAGCGTAAACCTCAACATGGAGCTGCGGCTTTCGTGACATAAGCTCTAGCCTATCCAGCTAACACAATCTGGAAATCTTAGCCTCTTACATGCAAATAATGATTTTTAGGAAATTTTTCAAATTTGAAATTTTAAATGATCATAAGCCACGCCCACTTTGATAAATCATTACCATATTGATAATGTAATCTTAAGACTCTATAGTGATGACAACCACTAAGTTTCGTGCAGATCCATTTAGCCAGTTCAGCAGTATAATTTCTTCCCAGTTATAGCGCCCCCTATTGTTTAATCAAGTTGAAAACCAGGACATACACTTGAATTGACCTTAGGTATGACTGTTATGAACAGCTTTGAAAAATGTCAAAATCTTTTGAAGTTACTCTAAAAAAATTTTTTCATTCTCCAAAATTTTTTAAAAAAAAATCATATTAAAAAAAATAAGCAAATTATCCAAAATCCCTTCACATCTTTTGGTCAGCCGCTCCTCCTCTCTTGTCAGGGAAAGATGTGATGTGATTGAGTTTGACGGCCGGGAGGAGTTAACGAAAGTACGTTGGACTTACTATGCAAATTTCTACTAATTTGCATAAGTTTAAAACATTTTTTAAAATACTCATCTAAATTTGACTGACTCAATGAACATACTGGATGAGATCATTTGTTTTTTTACGAAAGTAATGGGGAGAAACATGCCAAAAATATTTTTGGGGTACCACAGCGCCACCTATTGGACAAAATTCAAAAAATTTTCTGTGATTGTAGATGTCATTATGACTGATATGAATTGTAATTTTCTGTATAGAATATGTATTTTTCAGGAGTAAATGGGCGAAAACGTTTAAAGCCTATTTATAGCCTATAAGCCACGCCCACTTTTTAATCATTTTCAAAATATAGCTTAAGGGTCCGATGATTAACATATGTGCCAAGTTCTGTGGAAATCCATCAAGCCGTTTAGCTGAAACAAACTTTTTGACTCTTTAGCGCCCCCTATTGGTGAATCCACACAAAATCGGGTAGATAGGGCTTACCGCTCATACTTCATAAGGGTGTAGAGTCTCATCAATTTATCTTGAGAAATGGTGAAGATATCATCAATTAGCACATGTGCTAGCTAGCACACTGATTTTGACATGGTGTCATTAGCCCAATTTTCAATATTTCTGCATTTTTCTTCATCACCACAACTTATCTTAGTCCATAGATCATATGTACGAAGTTTGAAGTTGATTCGACGAAAAATGACGAATAGGTGATTAAAAGTAAGTTTTGAGTTTTTTGCGATCTAGCAAAAAATCTAGTTAGGCGGAAATGGGCGTGGCCAATACAAAAAAGATGGAGAATCACCCAAGGATCATGTACATATAAAGTTTATGACTGTAGGACCTACGGTTTGGGAGCTAGTAGCTGAAACGTGTTGACCTCTGCAATAGCGCCACCTAGGTGACGCGGGGTCCAAATTTTCGAATCTGAGTAGCGGTCAGGATTTTGTATCAGTCTGCCGTGTCAGATTTTTCCTGGCAATTTCTGGCTCCTGCCCCCATACAAACGTAGCGGAGAAGAATAATAAATAATAATGAAAAATCCGTAGAAAAACAATAGGGTTCCCTGCCCTTTGGGCTTGGAACCCTAATAACTAGAACTGCAAGCAGTTATCAACGGGTTCCAAGCCCCCAGCGCCAGTCGCCCACCCGCCCCGCCCTCAACTTCGCCAGTCCTCACGCGGTCCCGCCCCAAAAACACGTTCTCCCGCCGGCGTCCCGTCAGCTCACTTCAACCGGCGCAATGAAAGTAACACTCAGGATACGTCATTAAACCTGCAAAGCCTATACACCTATCTTTCAGAGGCATGGCTGACTTCTCAATCGTGATTACAATGGAATTCCACTGTTTCCTTATTAAAGAACGTGAAGATTTAATGAGTGAGATTATCAAACAATCATCTATACATCAACAGAATATTACAAATAACATAAAGACTTGATAATGTCTTTAGATTTAATAGATTTTCAACAAAAACAATGAGTTTCATTTTGTGACTTACTGATCAATTGTTTTAAAAAATCATGAAAAATACATAAATCATCATAAAATTACCAAAATATTCTCACATGGCAGTGTTAACATGCGGAATAATATGATGTTGTTTTTAAAGCAGTTGACTCAAAGCTTTTTTGAAGAAAAATTAGGAAATATAACTATAAAGGTCACAACAAAAATTTAAATATTCATAAAAAAATAGTGCTACTTTCTATAATTAGGAGAAAAATCTCAGATCACCATAGGTACGTGTGGAATGTTGTAAATGGCTTATATTTACTGTATACCTAAAAAGTTTTCTAACAAAAATTAATTACGTTGTTGTCCAACTATACAGAAAAACTGGTAAAAAGTTAAAAATTAATTAAAAATCTATGCTTTTGTACAGAAATCTCAAAATATTCCCAGGTTGCCTCTGTGACGTGAGAATTCTTCTTATATTTTTGTTGGGGTCATAAATGTAAAACTGTACTTACAATAAAATAATATTTGCATTAGTGTCTGTAGACAAAAATATGTCCTAAAATTAAACACAAGGGGAGCTCATATCAAGACGACATTTTTTTTGTTTCATAAACCACCTAAGAGTGAACTTTGTAGCAAATTACAAGAAGGTTGTGAGAACAGAATTTGTGCTACAATTGCTAGCCTAAAAATGTATTTTCATAAATATAAAGCGTAAACCTCAACATGGAGCTGCGGCTTTCGTGACATAAGCTCTAGCCTATCCAGCTAACACAATCTGGAAATCTTAGCCTCTTACATGCAAATAATGATTTTTAGGAAATTTTTCAAATTTGAAATTTTAAATGATCATAAGCCACGCCCACTTTGATAAATCATTACCATATTGATAATGTAATCTTAAGACTCTATAGTGATGACAACCACTAAGTTTCGTGCAGATCCATTTAGCCAGTTCAGCAGTATAATTTCTTCCCAGTTATAGCGCCCCCTATTGTTTAATCAAGTTGAAAACCAGGACATACACTTGAATTGACCTTAGGTATGACTGTTATGAACAGCTTTGAAAAATGTCAAAATCTTTTGAAGTTACTCTAAAAAAACTTTTTCATTCTCCAAAATTTAAAAAAAAAAATCATATAAAAAAAAATAAGCAAATTATCCAAAATCCCTTCACATCTTTTGGTCAGCCGCTCCTCCTCTCTTGTCAGGGAAAGATGTGATGTGATTGAGTTTGACGGCCGGGAGGAGTTAACGAAAGTACGTTGGACTTACTATGCAAATTTCTACTAATTTGCATAAGTTTAAAACATTTTTTAAAATACTCATCTAAATTTGACTGACTCAATGAACATACTGGATGAGATCATTTGTTTTTTTACGAAAGTAATGGGGAGAAACATGCCAAAAATATTTTTGGGGTACCACAGCGCCACCTATTGGACAAAATTCAAAAAATTTTCTGTGATTGTAGATGTCATTATGACTGATATGAATTGTAATTTTCTGTATAGAATATGTATTTTTCAGGAGTAAATGGGCGAAAACGTTTAAAGCCTATTTATAGCCTATAAGCCACGCCCACTTTTTAATCATTTTCAAAATATAGCTTAAGGGTCCGATGATTAACATATGTGCCAAGTTCTGTGGAAATCCATCAAGCCGTTTAGCTGAAACAAACTTTTTGACTCTTTAGCGCCCCCTATTGGTGAATCCACACAAAATCGGGTAGATAGGGCTTACCGCTCATACTTCATAAGGGTGTAGAGTCTCATCAATTTATCTTGAGAAATGGTGAAGATATCATCAATTACCACATGTGCTAGCTAGCACACTGATTTTGACATGGTGTCATTAGCCCAATTTTCAATATTTCTGCCTTTTTCTTCATCAACACAACTTATCTTAGTCCATAGATCATATGTACGAAGTTTGAAGTTGATTCGACGAAAAATGACGAATAGGTGATTAAAAGTAAGTTTTGAGTTTTTTGCGATCTAGCAAAAAATCTAGTTAGGCGGAAATGGGCGTGGCCAATACAAAAAAGATGGAGAATCACCCAAGGATCATGTACATATAAAGTTTATGACTGTAGGACCTACGGTTTGGGAGCTAGTAGCTGAAACGTGTTGACCTCCGCAATAGCGCCACCTAGGTGACGCGGGGTCCAAATTTTCGAATCTGAGTAGCGGTCAGGATTTTGTATCAGACTGCCATGTCAGATTTTTCCTGGCAATTTCTGGCTCCTGCCCCCATACAAACGTAGCGGAGAAGAATAATAAATAATAATGAAAAATCCGTAGAAAAACAATAGGGTTCCCTGCCCTTTGGGCTTGGAACCCTAATAATAAATAATGAAAAATCCGTAGAAAAACAATAGGGTTCCCTGCCCTTTGGGCTTGGAACCCTAACTAGAACTGCAAGCAGTTATCAACGGGTTCCAAGCCCCCAGCGCCAGTCGCCCACCCGCCCCGCCCTCAACTTCGCCAGTCCTCACGCGGTCCCGCCCCAAAAACACGTTCTCCCGCCGGCGTCCCGTCAGCTCACTTCAACCGGCGCAATGAAAGTAACACTCAGGATACGTCATTAAACCTGCAAAGCCTATACACATATCTTTCAGAGGCATGGCTGACTTCTCAATCGTGATTACAATGGAATTCCACTGTTTCCCTATTAAAGAACGTGAAGATTTAATGAGTGAGATTATCAAACAATCATCTATACATCAACAGAATATTACAAATAACATAAAGACTTGATAATGTCTTTAGATTTAATAGATTTTCAACAAAAACAATGAGTTTCATTTTGTGACTTACTGATCAATTGTTTTAAAAAATCATGAAAAATACATAAATCATCATAAAATTACCAAAATATTCTCACATGGCAGTGTTAACATGCGGAATAATATGATGTTGTTTTTAAATCAGTTGACTCAAAGCTTTTTTGAAGAAAAATTAGGAAATATAACTATAAAGGTCACAACAAAAATTTAAATATTCATAAAAAAATAGTGCTACTTTCTATAATTAGGAGAAAAATCTCAGATCACCATAGGTACGTGTGGAATGTTGTAAATGGCTTATATTTACTGTATACCTAAAAAGTTTTCTAACAAAAATTAATTACGTTGTTGTCCAACTATACAGAAAAACTGGTAAAAAGTTAAAAATTAATTAAAAATCTATGCTTTTGTACAGAAATCTCAAAATATTCCCAGGTTGCCTCTGTGACGTGAGAATTCTTCTTATATTTTTGTTGGGGTCATAAATGTAAAACTGTACTTACAATAAAATAATATTTGCATTAGTGTCTGTAGACAAAAATATGTCCTAAAATTAAACACAAGGGGGAGCTCATATCAAGACGACATTTTTTTTGTTTCATAAACCACCTAAGAGTGAACTTTGTAGCAAATTACAAGAAGGTTGTGAGAACAGAATTTGCGCTACAATTGCTAGCCTAAAAAATGTATTTTCATAAATATAAAGCGTAAACCTCAACATGGAGCTGCGGCTTTCGTGACATAAGCTCTAGCCTATCCAGCTAACACAATCTGGAAATCTTAGCCTCTTACATGCAAATAATGATTTTTAGGAAATTTTTCAAATTTGAAATTTTAAATGATCATAAGCCACGCCCACTTTGATAAATCATTACCATATTGATAATGTAATCTTAAGACTCTATAGTGATGACAACCACTAAGTTTCGTGCAGATCCATTTAGCCAGTTCAGCAGTATAATTTCTTCCCAGTTATAGCGCCCCCTATTGTTTAATCAAGGTGAAAACCAGGACATACACTTGAATTGACCTTAGGTATGACTGTTATGAACAGCTTTGAAAAATGTCAAAATCTTTTGAAGTTACTCTAAAAAAACTTTTTCATTCTCCAAAATTAAAAAAAAAAAATCATATTAAAAAAAATAAGCAAATTATCCAAAATCCCTTCACATCTTTTGGTCAGCCGCTCCTCCTCTCTTGTCAGGGAAAGATGTGATGTGATTGAGTTTGACGGCCGGGAGGAGTTAACGAAAGTACGTTGGACTTACTATGCAAATTTCTACTAATTTGCATAAGTTTAAAACATTTTTTAAAATACTCATCTAAATTTGACTGACTCAATGAACATACTGGATGAGATCATTTGTTTTTTTACGAAAGTAATGGGGAGAAACATGCCAAAAATATTTTTGGGGTACCACAGCGCCACCTATTGGACAAAATTCAAAAAATTTTCTGTGATTGTAGATGTCATTATGACTGATATGAATTGTAATTTTCTGTATAGAATATGTATTTTTCAGGAGTAAATGGGCGAAAACGTTTAAAGCCTATTTATAGCCTATAAGCCACGCCCACTTTTTAATCATTTTCAAAATATAGCTTAAGGGTCCGATGATTAACATATGTGCCAAGTTCTGTGGAAATCCATCAAGCCGTTTAGCTGAAACAAACTTTTTGACTCTTTAGCGCCCCCTATTGGTGAATCCACACAAAATCGGGTAGATAGGGCTTACCGCTCATACTTCATAAGGGTGTAGAGTCTCATCAATTTATCTTGAGAAATGGTGAAGATATCATCAATTACCACATGTGCTAGCTAGCACACTGATTTTGACATGGTGTCATTAGCCCAATTTTCAATATTTCTGCCTTTTTCTTCATCACCACAACTTATCTTAGTCCATAGATCATATGTACGAAGTTTGAAGTTGATTCGACGAAAAATGACGAATAGGTGATTAAAAGTAAGTTTTGAGTTTTTTGCGATCTAGCAAAAAATCTAGTTAGGCGGAAATGGGCGTGGCCAATACAAAAAAGATGGAGAATCACCCAAGGATCATGTACATATAAAGTTTATGACTGTAGGACCTACGGTTTGGGAGCTAGTAGCTGAAACGTGTTGACCTCCGCAATAGCGCCACCTAGGTGACGCGGGGTCCAAATTTTCGAATCTGAGTAGCGGTCAGGATTTTGTATCAGACTGCCATGTCAGATTTTTCCTGGCAATTTCTGGCTCCTGCCCCCATACAAACGTAGCGGAGAAGAATAATAAATAACTAGAACTGCAAGCAGTTATCAACGGGTTCCAAGCCACCAGCGCCAGTCGCCCACCCGGCCCCGCCCTCAACTTCGCCAGTCCTCACGCGGTCCCGCCCCAAAAACACCTTCTCCCGCCGGCGTCCCGTCAGCTCACTTCAACCGGCGCAATGAAAGTAACACTCAGGATACGTCATTAAACCTGCAAAGCCTATAGAGCTCCGGACCCCACGTGACTCTCAGTTAGTGGACGCCATTTTGGCATGCAAAAAAAGGTAAACAAACACGGATGTAACCACGAACATGAACGGGATCCGCTTGGATTTTACTTCGTCGGAGTTTACTTCACACTTTAAAACAGAAGAAATCGTTTTATATAGTCAGAAATTAAATAGACTAAACATCTCCGACCCTTACCGTGCCCCTGGGATACTTTTTAAAAACGCCAGAAGCTGTCGGAGCCGCCTTCTTACCGGCACAACACCGGACCTGACCGGGGAACCCCTTGGGATTCCCCCGGCCGGAGGAGCTGGGGAGAAGGTCTGGGACTCTCGACTCTACTGCCCGCTCCGACGCCAGAAGCTGTCAGAGCAGACTTCATACCGGCACAACACCGGACCGACCGGGGAACCCCTTGGGATTCCCCCGGCCGGAGGAGCTGGGGAGAAGGTCTGGGACTCTCGACTCTACTGCCCGCTCCGACGCCAGAAGCTGTCAGAGCAGACTTCATACCGGCACAACACCGGACCGACCGGGGAACCCCTTGGGATTTACCCGGAGGAACTGGGTCCGGCACCGCGGTGCTCCGGCGGCTGGGGAGAGGGAAGTCATGCTACTGCCCCCGCAACCCGACTCCGGATACGCGGATGAAAATGGATGGATGGACGGACAAATAACAGATTTACACGTAAGTAGTCTCGGTGAGACAGATAATAGCAATCCAAAGTGCTTTTTATGTGTGATCTGATCAACCATTGCTTAAAAATGAAATACAGCTTAGCCGGTTAATTGCTGTGATCATAAAACACGTAAACGGCAGCACGCAGAACTAACGAGGCAACGTTTTACGTGATGTTTACTTGTTGCTATGAGTAATAAGACAGAAAAAGCCACGCCAAAATAAGTTTAGGAAGCCCACTAAGAATCATATTAAAAGCATTTAAAATAAATACCATACACAGTTGAGGAAACGTTGGTTTAAGTACCTGATATGAAGCGGTCGCTGCTTAAGCAAAATCCTTTACTCTCGGGATCCCACAGCTTCATTTTCGCCCGGTCACTAGCGCGTTTTATTACAATGATCCAACGTTTGTGGCGCTCCGGATCCTGGGGAATCCTGTAGATGGCTCATTCCTTATGTCGTCCGCGTCTGTTCTGCATCCTGGGGCACAACAGGAATCTACCATATTTCCCGTTTGATTGAGTTTTCTGACAATAACATATAGTCCAGCTGCCGGCTTCTGCATGCCAAAATGGCGCCGTTTTGATTTGAACTGTTGCATGCCGGGAGAAGTGACGTCAACTCCCGGAGCTCTATACACATATCTTTCAGAGGCATGGCTGACTTCTCTATCGTGATTACAATGGAATTCCACTGTTTGCTTATTAAAGAACGTGAAGATTTAATGAGTGAGATTATCAAACAATGATCTATACATCAACAGAATATTACAAATAACATCAATACTTGATAATGTCTTTAGATTTAAAAGATTTTCAACAAAAACTACGAGTTTCATTTTGGGACTTACTGACCAAATGTTTTAAAAAATCATGAAAAATACATAAATCATCATAAAATTACCAAAATATTCTCACATGGCAGTGTTAACATGCGGAATAATATGATGTTGTTTTTAAATCAGTAGACTCAAAGCTTTTTTGAAGAAAAATTGGGAAATATAACTATAAAGGTCACAACAAAAATTAAAATATTCATAAAAGAATAGTGCTACTTTCTAAAATTAGGAGAAAAATCTCAGATCACCATAGGTACATGTGGAATGTTGTAAATGGCTTATATTTACTGTATACCTAAAAAGCTTTCTAACAAAAATTAATTACGTTGTTGTCCAACTATACAGAAAAACTGGTAAAAAGTTAAAAATTCATTAAAAATCTATGTTTTTGTACAGAAATCTCAAAATATTCCTAGCTTGCCTCTGTGATGTGAGAATTCTTCTTATATTTTTGTTGGGGTCATAAATGTAAAACTGTACTTACAATAAAATAATATTTGAATTAGTGGCTGTAGAAAAAAATATGTCCTATAATTAAACACTAGGGGGAGCTCAAATCAAGACGACATTTTTTTTATTTCATAAACCACCTAAGAGTGAACTTTGTGACAAATTACCAGAAGATTATGAGAACAGAATTTGCGCTACAATTGCTAGCCTAAAAATGTATTTTTGTAAATATAAAGCGCAAACCTCTTTGTGGAGCTGCGGCTTTCGTGACATAAGCTCTAGCCTATCCAGTTAACACAATCTGGAAATCTTAGCCTCTTACATGCAAATAGTGATTTTTAGGAAATTTTTCAAATTTGAAATTTTAAATGATCATAAACCACGCCCACTTTGATCAATCATTACCATATTGATAATGTAGTCTTAAGCCTCTATAGTGATGACAACCACTAAGTTTCGTGCAGATCCATTTAGCCGGTTAAGCAGTATAATTGCTTCCCAGTTATAGCGCCCCCTATTGTTTAATCAAGTTGAAAACCAGGACATACACTTGAATTGACCTTAGGTATGACTGTTATGAACAGCTTTGAAAAATGTCAAAATCTTTTGAAGTTATGCTAAAAAAACTTTTTCATTCCCAAAAAATTATTTAAAAAAATCATATTAAAAAAAATAAGCAAATTATCCAAAATCCCTTCACATCTTTTGGTCAGCCGCTCCTCCTCTCTTGTCAGGGAAAGTTGTGATGTGATTGAGTTTGACGGCCGGGAGGAGTTAACGAAAGTACGCTGGACTTACTATGCAAATTTCTACTAATTTGCATAAGTTTAAAACATTTTTTAAAATACTCATCTAAATTTGACTGACTCAATGAACACACTGGATGAGATCATTTGTTTTTTTACAAAAGAAATGGGGAGAAACATGCCAAAAATATTTTTGGGGTACCACAGCGCCACCTATTGGACAAAATTCAAAAAATTTTCTGTGATTGTAGATGTCACTATGACTGATATGAATTGTAATTTTCTGTATAGAATATGTATTTTTCATGAGTAAAAGGGCGAAAATTTTTAAAGCCTATAAGCCACGCCCACTTTTTAATCATTTTCAAAATATAGCTTAAGGGTCCGATGATTAACATATCTGCCAAGTTCTGTGGAAATCCATCAAGCCGTTTAGCTGGAACAAGCTTTTTGACTCTTTAGCGCCCCCTATTGGTGAATCCAAACAAAATGGGGTAGATAGGGCTTACCGCTCATCCTTCATAAGGGTCTAGAGTCTCATCAATTTATCTTGAGAAATGGTGAAGATATCATCAATTACCACATGTGCTAGCTAGCGCACTGATTTTGACATGGTGTCATTAGCCCAATTTTCAATATTTCTGCATTTTTCTTCATCACAACAACTTACCTTAGTCCACAGATCATATGTACGAAGGTTGAAGTTGATTCGACGAAAAATGTCGAATAGGTGTTTAAAACTAAGTTTTGCATTTTTTGCGATATAGCAAAAAATCTAGTTAGGCGGAAATGGGCGTGGCCAATACAAAAAAGATGGAGAATCAATCAAGGATCATGTACATATAAAGTTTTTGACTGTAGGACCTACGGTTTGGGAGCTAGTAGCTCAAACGTGTTGACCTCCGCAATAGCGCCACCTAGGTGACACGGGGTCCAAATTCTCGAACCTGAGTAGCGGTCAGGATTTTCTATCAGACTGCCATGTCAGATTTTCCCTGGCAATTTCAGGCTCTTGCGCCCATACAGACACAGCGGAGAAGAATAATAATAATAAATAATAAATAATAAATAATGAAAAATCCGTAGAAAAACAATAGGGTTCCCTGCCCTTTGGGCTTGGAACCCTAACTAGAACTGCAAGCAGTTATCAACGGGTTCCAAGCCCCCAGCGCCAGTTGCCCACCCGCCCCGCCCTCAACTTCGCCAGTCCTCACGCGGTCCCGCCCCAAAAACACGTTCTCCCGCCGGCGTCCCGTCAGCTCACTTCAACCGGCGCAATGAAAGTAACACTCAGGATACGTCATTAAACCTGCAAAGCCTATACACATATCTTTCAGAGGCATGGCTGACTTCTCAATCGTGATTACAATGGAATTCCACTGTTTCCTTATTAAAGAACGTGAAGATTTAATGAGTGAGATTATCAAACAATCATCTATACATCAACAGAATATTACAAATAACATAAAGACTTGATAATGTCTTTAGATTTAATAGATTTTCAACAAAAACAATGAGTTTCATTTTGTGACTTACTGATCAATTGTTTTAAAAAATCATGAAAAATACATAAATCATCATAAAATTACCAAAATATTCTCACATGGCAGTGTTAACATGCGGAATAATATGATGTTGTTTTTAAATCAGTTGACTCAAAGCTTTTTTGAAGAAAAATTAGGAAATATAACTATAAAGGTCACAACAAAAATTTAAATATTCATAAAAAAATAGTGCTACTTTCTATAATTAGGAGAAAAATCTCAGATCACCATAGGTACGTGTGGAATGTTGTAAATGGCTTATATTTACTGTATACCTAAAAAGTTTTCTAACAAAAATTAATTACGTTGTTGTCCAACTATACAGAAAAACTGGTAAAAAGTTAAAAATTAATTAAAAATCTATGCTTTTGTACAGAAATCTCAAAATATTCCCAGGTTGCCTCTGTGACGTGAGAATTCTTCTTATATTTTTGTTGGGGTCATAAATGTAAAACTGTACTTACAATAAATAATATTTGCATTAGTGTCTGTAGACAAAAATATGTCCTAAAATTAAACACAAGGGGGAGCTCATATCAAGACGACATTTTTTTTGTTTCATAAACCACCTAAGAGTGAACTTTGTAGCAAATTACAAGAAGGTTGTGAGAACAGAATTTGCGCTACAATTGCTAGCCTAAAAATGTATTTTCATAAATATAAAGCGTAAACCTCAACATGGAGCTGCGGCTTTCGTGACATAAGCTCTAGCCTATCCAGTTAACACAATCTGGAAATCTTAGCCTCTTACATGCAAATAATGATTTTTAGGAAATTTTTCAAATTTGAAATTTTAAATGATCATAAGCCACGCCCACTTTGATAAATCATTACCATATTGATAATGTAATCTTAAGACTCTATAGTGATGACAACCACTAAGTTTCGTGCAGATCCATTTAGCCAGTTCAGCAGTATAATTTCTTCCCAGTTATAGCGCCCCCTATTGTTTAATCAAGTTGAAAACCAGGACATACACTTGAATTGACCTTAGGTATGACTGTTATGAACAGCTTTGAAAAATGTCAAAATCTTTTGAAGTTACTCTAAAAAAACTTTTTCATTCTCCAAAATTTAAAAAAAAAATCATATAAAAAAAAATAAGCAAATTATCCAAAATCCCTTCACATCTTTTGGTCAGCCGCTCCTCCTCTCTTGTCAGGGAAAGATGTGATGTGATTGAGTTTGACGGCCGGGAGGAGTTAACGAAAGTACGTTGGACTTACTATGCAAATTTCTACTAATTTGCATAAGTTTAAAACATTTTTTAAAATACTCATCTAAATTTGACTGACTCAATGAACATACTGGATGAGATCATTTGTTTTTTTACGAAAGTAATGGGGAGAAACATGCCAAAAATATTTTTGGGGTACCACAGCGCCACCTATTGGACAAAATTCAAAAAATTTTCTGTGATTGTAGATGTCATTATGACTGATATGAATTGTAATTTTCTGTATAGAATATGTATTTTTCAGGAGTAAATGGGCGAAAACGTTTAAAGCCTATTTATAGCCTATAAGCCACGCCCACTTTTTAATCATTTTCAAAATATAGCTTAAGGGTCCGATGATTAACATATGTGCCAAGTTCTGTGGAAATCCATCAAGCCGTTTAGCTGAAACAAACTTTTTGACTCTTTAGCGCCCCCTATTGGTGAATCCACACAAAATCGGGTAGATAGGGCTTACCGCTCATACTTCATAAGGGTGTAGAGTCTCATCAATTTATCTTGAGAAATGGTGAAGATATCATCAATTACCACATGTGCTAGCTAGCACACTGATTTTGACATGGTGTCATTAGCCCAATTTTCAATATTTCTGCCTTTTTCTTCATCACCACAACTTATCTTAGTCCATAGATCATATGTACGAAGTTTGAAGTTGATTCGACGAAAAATGACGAATAGGTGATTAAAAGTAAGTTTTGAGTTTTTTGCGATCTAGCAAAAAATCTAGTTAGGCGGAAATGGGCGTGGCCAATACAAAAAAGATGGAGAATCACCCAAGGATCATGTACATATAAAGTTTATGACTGTAGGACCTACGGTTTGGGAGCTAGTAGCTGAAACGTGTTGACCTCCGCAATAGCGCCACCTAGGTGACGCGGGGTCCAAATTTTCGAATCTGAGTAGCGGTCAGGATTTTCTATCAGACTGCCATGTCAGATTTTTCCTGGCAATTTCTGGCTCCTGCCCCCATACAAACGTAGCGGAGAAGAATAATAAATAACTAGAACTGCAAGCAGTTATCAACGGGTTCCAAGCCCCCAGCGCCAGTCGCCTACCCGGCCCCGCCCTCCACTTCGCCAGTCCTCACGCGGTCCCGCCCCAAAAACACGTTCTCCCGCCGGCGTTCGTCAGCTCACTTCAACCGGCGCAATGAAAGTAACACTCAGGATACGTCATTAAACCTGCAAAGCCTATACACATATCTTTCAGAGGCATGGCTGACTCCTCAATCGTGATTACAATGGAATTCCACTGTTTCCTTATTAAAGAACGTGAAGATTTAATGAGTGAGGTTATCAAACAATGATCTATACATCAACAGAATATTACCAATAACATAAACACTTGATAATGTCTTTAGATTTAAAAGATTTTCAACAAAAACTATGAGTTTCATTTTGTGACTTACTGAACAAATGTTTTAAAAAAATCATGAAAAATACATAAATCATCCTAAAATTACCAAAATATTCTCACATGGCAGTGTTAACATGCGGAATAATATGATGTTGTTTTTAAATCAGTAGACTCAAAGCTTTTTTGAAGAAAAATTGGGAAATATAACTATAAAGGTCACAACAAAAATAAAAATATTCATAAAAAAATAGTGCTACTTTCTAAAATTAGGAGAAAAATCTCAGATCACCATAGGTACATGTGGGATGTTATAAATGGCTTATATTTACTGTATACCTAAAAAGCTTTCTAACAAAAATTAATTACGTTGTTGTCCAAATATACAGAAAAACTGGTAAAAAGTTAAAAATTCATTAAAAATATACGCTTTTGTACAGAAATCTCAAAATATTCCCAGGTTGCCTCTGTGATGTGAGAATTCTTCTTATATTTTTGTTGGGGTCATAAATGTAAAACTGTACTTACAATAAAATAATACTTGCATTAGTGGCTGTAGACAAAAATATGTCCTATAATTAAACACTAGGGGGAGCTCAAATCAAGACGACATTTTTTTTTGTTTCATAACCCACCTAAGAGTGAACTTTGTGGCAAATTACAAGAAGATTGTGAGAACAGAATTTGCGCTACAATTGCTAGCCTAAAAACGTATTTTCGTAAATATAAAGCGCAAACCTCTTTGTGGAGCTGCGGCTTTCGTGACATAAGCTCTAGCCTATTCATTTAACACAATCTGGAAATCTTAGCCTCTTACATGCAAATAGTGATTTTTAGGAAATTTTTCAAATTTGAAATTTTAAATGATCATAAACCACGCCCACTTTGATCAATCATTACCATATTGATAATGTAGTCTTAAGACTTTATAGTGATGACAGCCACTAAGTTTCGTGCCGATCCATTTAGCCGGTTCAGCAGTATAATTTCTTCCCAGTTATAGCGCCCCCTATTGTTTAATCAAGTTGAAAACCAGGACATACACTTGAATTGACCTTAGGTATGACTGTTATGAACAGCTTTGAAAAATGTCAAAATCTCTTGAAGTTACGCTAAAAAAACTTTTTCATTCCCAAAAAATTATTTTAAAAAATCATATTTAAAAAAATAAGCAAATTATCGAAAATCCCTTCACATCTTTTGGTCAGCCGCTCCTCCTCTCTTGTCAGGGAAAGTTTTGATGTGATTGAGTTTGACGGCCGGGAGGAGTTAACGAAAGTACATTGTACTTACTATGCAAATTTCTACTAATTTGCATAAGTTTAAAACATTTTTTAAATTACTCATCTAAATTTGACTGACTCAAAGAAAACATTGGAATAGATCATTTGTTTTTTTACAAAAGAAATGGGGAGAAACATGCCAAAAATATTTTTGGGGTACCAGAGCGCCACCTATTGGACAAAATTCAAAAAATTTTCTGTGATTGTAGATGTCACGATGACTGATATGAATTGTAATTTTCTGTATAGAATATGTATTTTTCATGAGTAAAAGGGCGAAAATTTTTAAAGCCTATAAGCCACGCCCACTTTTTAATCATTTTCAAAATATAGCTTAAGGGTCCGACGATTAACATATGTGCCAAGTTCTGTGGAAATCCATCAAGCCGTTTAGCTGAAACAAACTTTTTGACTCTTTAGCGCCCCCTATTGGTGAATCCAAACAAAATGGGGTAGATAGGACTTACCGCTCATACTTTGTAAGGTTCTAGAGTCTCATCAATTTATTTTGAGAAATGGTGAAGATATCATCAATTAACACATGTGCTAGCTAGCTCACTGATTTTGACATGGTGTCATTAGCCCAATTTTCAATATTTCTGCATTTTTCTTCATCACAACAACTTAGCCTAGTCCGTAGATCACATGTACGAAGTTTGAAGTTGATTCGACGAAAAATGTCGAATAGGTGATTTAAACTAAGTTTTGCATTTTTTGCGATCTAGCAAAAAATCTAGTTAGGCGGAAATGGGCGTGGCCAATACAAAAAAGATGGAGAATCAATCAAGGATCATGTGCATATAAAGTTTTTGACTGTAGGACCTACGGTTTGGGAGCTAGTAGCTGAAACGTGTTGACCTCTGCAATAGCGCCACCTAGGTGACCCGGGGTCCAAATTTTCGAATCTGAGTAGCGGTCAGGATTTTCTATCAGACTGCCATGTCAGATTTTTCCTTGCAATTTCAGGCTCTTGCGCCCATACAGACACAGCGGAGAAGAATAATAATAATAAATAATAAACTAGAACTGCAAGCAGTTATCAACGGGTTCCAAGCCCCCAGCGCCAGTCGCCCACCCGCCCCGCCCTCAACTTCGCCAGTCCTCACGCGGTCCCGCCCCAAAAACACGTTCTCCCGCCGGCGTCCCGTCAGCTCACTTCAACCGGCGCAATGAAAGTAACACTCAGGATACGTCATTAAACCTGCAAAGCCTATACACATATCTTTCAGAGGCATGGCTGACTTCTCAATCGTGATTACAATGGAATTCCACTGTTTCCTTATTAAAGAACGTGAAGATTTAATGAGTGAGATTATCAAACAATCATCTATACATCAACAGAATATTACAAATAACATAAAGACTTGATAATGTCTTTAGATTTAATAGATTTTCAACAAAAACAATGAGTTTCATTTTGTGACTTACTGATCAATTGTTTTAAAAAATCATGAAAAATACATAAATCATCATAAAATTACCAAAATATTCTCACATGGCAGTGTTAACATGCGGAATAATATGATGTTGTTTTTAAATCAGTTGACTCAAAGCTTTTTTGAAGAAAAATTAGGAAATATAACTATAAAGGTCACAACAAAAATTTAAATATTCATAAAAAAATAGTGCTACTTTCTATAATTAGGAGAAAAATCTCAGATCACCATAGGTACGTGTGGAATGTTGTAAATGGCTTATATTTACTGTATACCTAAAAAGTTTTCTAACAAAAATTAATTACGTTGTTGTCCAACTATACAGAAAAACTGGTAAAAAGTTAAAAATTAATTAAAAATCTATGCTTTTGTACAGAAATCTCAAAATATTCCCAGGTTGCCTCTGTGACGTGAGAATTCTTCTTATATTTTTGTTGGGGTCATAAATGTAAAACTGTACTTACAATAAAATAATATTTGCATTAGTGTCTGTAGACAAAAATATGTCCTAAAATTAAACACAAGGGGGAGCTCATATCAAGACGACATTTTTTTTGTTTCATAAACCACCTAAGAGTGAACTTTGTAGCAAATTACAAGAAGGTTGTGAGAACAGAATTTGCGCTACAATTGCTAGCCTAAAAATGTATTTTCATAAATATAAAGCGTAAACCTCAACATGGAGCTGCGGCTTTCGTGACATAAGCTCTAGCCTATCCAGCTAACACAATCTGGAAATCTTAGCCTCTTAGATGCAAATAATGATTTTTAGGAAATTTTTCAAATTTGAAATTTTAAATGATCATAAGCCACGCCCACTTTGATAAATCATTACCATATTGATAATGTAATCTTAAGACTCTATAGTGATGACAACCACTAAGTTTCGTGCAGATCCATTTAGCCAGTTCAGCAGTATAATTTCTTCCCAGTTATAGCGCCCCCTATTGTTTAATCAAGTTGAAAACCAGGACATACACTTGAATTGACCTTAGGTATGACTGTTATGAACAGCTTTGAAAAATGTCAAAATCTTTTGAAGTTACTCTAAAAAAACTTTTTCATTCTCCAAAATTTAAAAAAAAAATCATATTAAAAAAAATAAGCAAATTATCCAAAATCCCTTCACATCTTTTGGTCAGCCGCTCCTCCTCTCTTGTCAGGGAAAGATGTGATTTGATTGAGTTTGACGGCCGGGAGGAGTTAACGAAAGTACGTTGGACTTACTATGCAAATTTCTACTAATTTGCATAAGTTTAAAACATTTTTTAAAATACTCATCTAAATTTGACTGACTCAATGAACATACTGGATGAGATCATTTGTTTTTTTACGAAAGTAATGGGGAGAAACATGCCAAAAATATTTTTGGGGTACCACAGCGCCACCTATTGGACAAAATTCAAAAAATTTTCTGTGATTGTAGATGTCATTATGACTGATATGAATTGTAATTTTCTGTATAGAATATGTATTTTTCAGGAGTAAATGGGCGAAAACGTTTAAAGCCTATTTATAGCCTATAAGCCACGCCCACTTTTTAATCATTTTCAAAATATAGCTTAAGGGTCCGATGATTAACATATGTGCCAAGTTCTGTGGAAATCCATCAAGCCGTTTAGCTGAAACAAACTTTTTGACTCTTTAGCGCCCCCTATTGGTGAATCCACACAAAATCGGGTAGATAGGGCTTACCGCTCATACTTCATAAGGGTGTAGAGTCTCATCAATTTATCTTGAGAAATGGTGAAGATATCATCAATTACCACATGTGCTAGCTAGCACACTGATTTTGACATGGTGTCATTAGCCCAATTTTCAATATTTCTGCCTTTTTCTTCATCACCACAACTTATCTTAGTCCATAGATCATATGTACGAAGTTTGAAGTTGATTCGACGAAAAATGACGAATAGGTGATTAAAAGTAAGTTTTGAGTTTTTTGCGATCTAGCAAAAAATCTAGTTAGGCGGAAATGGGCGTGGCCAATACAAAAAAGATGGAGAATCACCCAAGGATCATGTACATATAAAGTTTATGACTGTAGGACCTACGGTTTGGGAGCTAGTAGCTGAAACGTGTTGACCTCCGCAATAGCGCCACCTAGGTGACGCGGGGTCCAAATTTTCGAATCTGAGTAGCGGTCAGGATTTTGTATCAGACTGCCATGTCAGATTTTTCCTGGCAATTTCTGGCTCCTGCCCCCATACAAACGTAGCGGAGAAGAATAATAAATAACTAGAACTGCAAGCAGTTATCAACGGGTTCCAAGCCCCCAGCGCCAGTCGCCCACCCGGCCCCGCCCTCACCTTCGCCGGTCCTCACGCGGTCCCGCCCCAAAAACACGTTCTCCCGCCGGCGTCCCGTCAGCTCACTTCAACCGGCGCAATGAAAGTAACACTCAGGATACGTCATTAAACCTGCAAAGCCTATACACATCTTTCAGAGGCATGGCTGACTTCTCAATCGTGATTACAATGGAATTCCACTGTTTCCTTATTAAAGAACGTGAAGATTTAATGAGTGAGATTATCAAACAATAATCTATACATCAACAGAATATTACAAACAACATAAATACTTGATAATGTCTTTAGATTTAATTGATTTTCAACAAAAACAATGAGTTTCATTTTGTGACTTACTGACCAAATGTTTCAAAAAATCATAAAAAATACATAACTCATCATAAAATTACCAAAATATTCTCACATGGCAGTGTTGACATGTGGAATAATATGATGTTGTTTTTAAATCAGTAGACTCAAAGCTTTTTTGAAGAAAAATCAGTAAATATAACTGTAAGGGTCACAGTCAAAATTAAAATATTCATAAAAAAATAGTGCTACTTTCTAAAATTTATAGAAAAATCTCAGATCACCATAGGTACATGTTGAATGTTGTAATTGGTTTATATTTACTGTATACCTAAAAAACTTTCTAACAAAAATTAATTACGTTGTTGTCCAACTATACAGAAAAACTGGCAAAAAGTTAAAAAATCATTAAAAATCAATGCTTTCGTACAAAAATCTCAAAATATTCCGAGATTGCCTCTGTGATGTGAGAATTCTTTTTATATTTTTGTTGGGGTCATAAATGTAAAATTGTACCTACAATAAAATAATATTTGCGTTAGTTGCTGTAGACAAAAATATGTCCTATAATTAAACACAAGGGGGAGCTCAAATCAAGACGACATTTTTTTTTGTTTCATAAACCACCTAAGAGTGAACTTTATGGCAAATGTCAAGAAGATTGTGAAAACAGAATTTGCGCTACAATTGCTAGCCTAAAAATGTATTTTTGTAAATTTAAAGCGCAAACATCTTCGTGGAGCTGCGGTTTTCAATATCTAAGCTCATGGCTATCCAGTTAACATAATCTGGAAAACGTAGCTTCTTACATGAAAATAATGATTTTTAGGAAATTTTTCAAATTTGAAATTTTAAATGATCATAAACCACGCCCACATTGATCAATCATTACCATATTGATAATGTAGTCTTAAGACTCTACAATGATGACAACCACTAAGTTTCGTGCAGATCCATTTAACCAGGTCAGCAGTATAATGTATTGCTATTTATAGCGCCCCCTATTGTTTAATCAAGGTGAAAATCAAGACATACACTTGAATTGACCTTAGGTTTGACTGTTATGAACACCTTTGAAAAATGTCAAAATCTTTTGAAGTTACGCTAAAAAAACTTTTTCATTCCCAAAAAATGATTTAAAAAAATCATAATAAAAAAAATAAGCAAATTATCCAAAATCCCTTCACATCTTTTGGTCAGCCGCTCCTCCTCTCTTGTCAGGGAAAGTTGTGATGTGATTGAGTTTGACGGCTGGGAGGAGTTAACGAAAGTACGTTGGACTTACTATGCACATTTCTGCTAATTTGCATAAGTTTAAAACATTTTTTAAAATACTCATCTAAATTTGACTGACTCAATGAACACACTGGATGAGATTATTTGTTTTTTTACGTAAGAAATGGGGAGAAACATGCCAAAAATATTTTTGGGGTACCACAGCGCCACCTATTGGACCAAATTCAAAAAAGTTTCTGTGATTGTAGATGTCACTATGACTGATAAGAATTGTAATTTTCTGTTTAGAATATATATTTTTCATGAGTAAAAGGGCGAAAAATTTTAAAGCCTATAAGCCACGCCCACTTTTTAATCATTTTCAAAATGTAGCTTAAGGGTCCGATGACTAACATATGTGCCAAGTTCTGGGGAAATCCATCAAGCCGTTTAGCTCAAACAAACTTTTTGACTCTTTAGCGCCCCCTATTGGTGAATCCAAACAAAATGGGGTAGATAGGGCTTACCGCTCATACTTCATAAGGGTCTAGAGTCTCATCAGTTTATCTTGAGAAATGGTGAAGATATCATCAATTACCACATGTGCTAGCTAGCGCGCTGATTTTGACATGGTGTCATTAGCCCAATTTTCAATATTTCTGCATTTTTCTTCATCACAACAACTTAGCTTAGTCCATAGATCACATGTACGAAGTTTGAAGTTGATTCGACAAAAAATGATGAATAGGTGATTAAAAGTAAGTTTTGCGTTTTTTGCGATCTAGCAAAAAATCTAGTTAGGCGGAAATGGGCGTGGCCAATACAAAAAAGATGGAGAATCATCCAAGGATCATGGACATATAAAGTTTTTGACTATAGGACCTACGGTTTGGGAGCTAGTAGCTAAAACGTGTTGACCTCCGCAATAGCGCCACCTAGGTGACGCGGGGTCCAAATTTTCGAATCTGAGTAGCGGTCAGGATTTTCTATCAGACTGCCATGTCAGATTTTCCCTGGCAATTTCAGGCTCTTGCGCCCATACAGACACAGCGGAGAAGAATAATAATAATAAATAATAAATAATAAATAATGAAAAATCCGTAGAAAAACAATAGGGTTCCCTGCCCTTTGGGCTTGGAACCCTAATAACTAGAACTGCAAGCAGTTATCAACGGGTTCCAAGCCCCCAGCGCCAGTCGCCCACCCGGCCCCGCCCTCACCTTCGCCAGTCCTCACGCGGTCCCGCCCCAAAAACACGTTCTCCCGCCGGCGTCCCGTCAGCTCACTTCAACCGGCGCAATGAAAGTAACACTCAGGATACGTCATTAAACCTGCAAATCCTATACACATCTTTCAGAGGCATGGCTGACTTCTCAATCGTGATTACAATGGAATTCCACTGTTTCCTTATTAAAGAACGTGAAGATTTAATGAGTGAGATTATCAAACAATAATCTATACATCAACAGAATATTACAAACAACATAAATACTTGATAATGTCTTTAGATTTAATTGATTTTCAACAAAAACAATGAGTTTCATTTTGTGACTTACTGACCAAATGTTTCAAAAAATCATGAAAAATACATAACTCATCATAAAATTACCAAAATATTCTCACATGGCAGTGTTGACATGTGGAATAATATGATGTTGTTTTTAAATCAGTAGACTCAAAGCTTTTTTGAAGAAAAATCAGTAAATATAACTGTAAGGGTCACAGTCAAAATTAAAATATTCATAAAAAAATAGTGCTACTTTCTAAAATTTATAGAAAAATCTCAGATCACCATAGGTACATGTTGAATGTTGTAATTGGTTTATATTTACTGTATACCTAAAAAACTTTCTAACAAAAATTAATTACGTTGTTGTCCAACTATACAGAAAAACTGGCAAAAAGTTAAAAAATCATTAAAAATCAATGTTTTCGTACAAAAATCTCAAAATATTCCGAGATTGCCTCTGTGATGTGAGAATTCTTTTTATATTTTTGTTGGGGTCATAAATGTAAAATTGTACCTACAATAAAATAATATTTGCGTTAGTTGCTGTAGACAAAAATATGTCCTATAATTAAACACAAGGGGGAGCTCAAATCAAGACGACATTTTTTTTTGTTTC
Organism: Nothobranchius furzeri; assembly: GCF_043380555.1. Classification (NCBI taxonomy): domain Eukaryota; kingdom Metazoa; phylum Chordata; class Actinopteri; order Cyprinodontiformes; family Nothobranchiidae; genus Nothobranchius; species Nothobranchius furzeri. Next base: position 43,447,872 of record NC_091755.1, on the reverse strand, counting down.
ATAAACCACCTAAGAGTGAACTTTATGGCAAATGTCAAGAAGATTGTGAAAACAGAATTTGCGCTACAATTGCTAGCCTAAAAATGTATTTTTGTAAATTTAAAGCGCAAACATCTTCGTGGAGCTGCGGTTTTCAATATCTAAGCTCATGGCTATCCAGTTAACATAATCTGGAAAACGTAGCTTCTTACATGAAAATAATGATTTTTAGGAAATTTTTCAAATTTGAAATTTTAAATGATCATAAACCACGCCCACATTGATCAATCATTACCATATTGATAATGTAGTCTTAAGACTCTACAATGATGACAACCACTAAGTTTCGTGCAGATCCATTTAACCAGGTCAGCAGTATAATGTATTGCTATTTATAGCGCCCCCTATTGTTTAATCAAGGTGAAAATCAAGACATACACTTGAATTGACCTTAGGTTTGACTGTTATGAACAGCTTTGAAAAATGTCCAAATATTTTGAAGTTATGCTAAAAAAACTTTTTCATTCCCCAAAAAATATTTAAAAAATTCATATTTAAAAAAGTAAGAAAATTATCCAAAATCCCTTCAGATCGTTTGGTCAGCCGCTCCTCCTCTCTTGTCAGGCAAAGTTGTGATGTGATTGGGTTTGACGGCCGGGAGGAGTTAACGAAAGTACGTTTGACTTACTATGCAAATTTCTACTAATTAGCATAAGTTTAAGACATTTTTTAAAATACTCATCTTAATTTGACTGAGTCAATGAACATACTGGATGAGACCATTTGCTTGTTTACTAAAATATTGAGGAGAAAAATGCCAAAAACATTTTTGGGGTACAACAGCGCCAACTATTGGACAAACTTCAAACTTTTTTCTGTGATTGTAGATGTCACTATGACTGATATAATTTGTAACTTTCTGTATAGAATATGTATTTTTCATCAGTTAAAGGGCAAAAAATTTTAAAGCCTATAAGCCACGCCCACTTTTTAATCATTTTCAAAATATAGCTTAAGGGTCCAATGATTAACATATGTGCCAAGTTCTGTGGAAATCCATCAAGCCGTTTAGCTCAAACTAACTTTTTGACTCTTTAGCGCCCCCTTTTGGTGAATCCAAACAAAATGGGGAAGATAGGGCTTACCGCTCATACTTCATAAGGGTCTAGAGTCTCATCACTTTATCTTGAGATATGGTGAAGATATCATCAATTAGCACATGTGCTAGCTAGCACACTGATTTTGACATGGTGTCATTAGCCCAATTTTCAATATTTCTGCGTTTTTCTGCATCACAACAACTTATCTTAGTCCATAGATCATATGTACGAAGTTTGAAGTTGATTCGACGAAAAATGACGAATAGGTGATTAAAACTAAGCTTTGCATTTTTTGCGATCTAGCAAAAAATCTAGTTAGGCGGAAATGGGCGTGGCCAATACAAAAAAGATGGGGAATCATCCAAGGATCATGTAAATATAAAGTTTTTGACTGTAGGACCTACGGTTTGGGAGCTAGTAGCTGAAACGTGTTGACCTCCGCAATAGCGCCACCTAGGTGACGCGGGGTCCAAATTTTCGAATCTGAGTAGCGGTCAGGATTTTCTATCAGACTGCCGTGTCAGATTTTCCCTGGCAATTTCAGGCTCTTGCGCCCATATACTTTTAGCGGAGAAGAATAATAATAAATAATAACTAGAACTGCAAGCAGTTATCAACGGGTTCCAAGCCCCCAGCGCCAGTCGCCCACCCGGCCCCGCCCTCACCTTCGCCAGTCCTCACGCGGTCCCGCCCCAAAAACACGTTCTCCCGCCGGCGTCCCGTCAGCTCACTTCAACCGGCGCAATGAAAGTAACACTCAGGATACGTCATTAAACCTGCAAAGCCTATACACATATCTTTCTGAGGCATGGCTGACTTCTCAATCGTGATTACAATGGAATTCCACTGTTTCCTTATTAAAGAACGTGAAGATTTAATGAGTGAGATTATCAAACAATCATCTATACATCAACAGAATATTACAAATAACATAAAGACTTGATAATGTCTTTAGATTTAATAGATTTTCAACAAAAACAATGAGTTTCATTTTGTGACTTACTGATCAATTGTTTTAAAAAATCATGAAAAATACATAAATCATCATAAAATTACCAAAATTTTCTCACATGGCAGTGTTAACATGCGGAATAATATGATGTTGTTTTTAAATTAGTTGACTCAAAGCTTTTTTGAAGAAAAATTAGGAAATATAACTATAAAGGTCACAACAAAAATTTAAATATTCATAAAAAAATAGTGCTACTTTCTATAATTAGGAGAAAAATCTCAGATCACCATAGGTACGTGTGGAATGTTGTAAATGGCTTATATTTACTGTATACCTAAAAAGTTTTCTAACAAAAATTAATTACGTTGTTGTCCAACTATACAGAAAAACTGGTAAAAAGTTAAAAATTAATTAAAAATCTATGCTTTTGTACAGAAATCTCAAAATATTCCCAGGTTGCCTCTGTGACGTGAGAATTCTTCTTGTATTTTTGTTGGGGTCATAAATGTAAAACTGTACTTACAATAAAATAATATTTGCATTAGTGTCTGTAGACAAAAATATGTCCTAAAATTAAACACAAGGGGGAGCTCATATCAAGATGACATTTTTTTGTTTCATAAACCACCTAAGAGTGAACTTTGTAGCAAATTACAAGAAGGTTGTGAGAACAGAATTTGCGCTACAATTGCTAGCCTAAAAATGTATTTTCATAAATATAAAGCGTAAACCTCAACATGGAGCTGCGGCTTTCGTGACATAAGCTCTAGCCTATCCAGCTAACACAATCTGGAAATCTTAGCCTCTTACATGCAAATAATGATTTTTAGGAAATTTTTCAAATTTGAAATTTTAAATGATCATAAGCCACGCCCACTTTGATAAATCATTACCATATTGATAATGTAATCTTAAGACTCTATAGTGATGACAACCACTAAGTTTCGTGCAGATCCATTTAGCCAGTTCAGCAGTATAATTTCTTCCCAGTTATAGCGCCCCCTATTGTTTAATCAAGTTGAAAACCAGGACATACACTTGAATTGACCTTAGGTATGACTGTTATGAACAGCTTTGAAAAATGTCAAAATCTTTTGAAGTTACTCTAAAAAAACTTTTTCATTCTCCAAAATTTTTTAAAAAAAATCATATTAAAAAAAATAAGCAAATTATCCAAAATCCCTTCACATCTTTTGGTCAGCCGCTCCTCCTCTCTTGTCAGGGAAAGATGTGATGTGATTGAGTTTGACGGCCGGGAGGAGTTAACGAAAGTACGTTGGACTTACTATGCAAATTTCTACTAATTTGCATAAGTTTAAAACATTTTTTAAAATACTCATCTAAATTTGACTGACTCAATGAACATACTGGATGAGATCATTTGTTTTTTTACGAAAGTAATGGGGAGAAACATGCCAAAAATATTTTTGGGGTACCACAGCGCCACCTATTGGACAAAATTCAAAAAATTTTCTGTGATTGTAGATGTCATTATGTCTGATATGAATTGTAATTTTCTGTATAGAATATGTATTTTTCAGGAGTAAATGGGCGAAAACATTTAAAGCCTATTTATAGCCTATAAGCCACGCCCACTTTTTAATCATTTTCAAAATATAGCTTAAGGGTCCGATGATTAACATATGTGCCAAGTTCTGTGGAAATCCATCAAGCCGTTTAGCTGAAACAAACTTTTTGACTCTTTAGCGCCCCCTATTGGTGAATCCACACAAAATCGGGTAGATAGGGCTTACCGCTCATACTTCATAAGGGTGTAGAGTCTCATCAATTTATCTTGAGAAATGGTGAAGATATCATCAATTACCACATGTGCTAGCTAGCACACTGATTTTGACATGGTGTCATTAGCCCAATTTTCAATATTTCTGCCTTTTTCTTCATCACCACAACTTATCTTAGTCCATAGATCATATCTACGAAGTTTGAAGTTGATTCGACGAAAAATGACGAATAAGTGATTAAAAGTAAGTTTTGAGTTTTTTGCGATCTAGCAAAAAATGTAGTTAGGCGGAAATGGGCGTGGCCAATACAAAAAAGATGGAGAATCAACCAAGGATCATGTACATATAAAGTTTATGACTGTAGGACCTACGGTTTGGGAGCTAGTAGCTGAAACGTGTTGACCTCCACAATAGCGCCACCTAGGTGACGCGGGGTCCAAATTTTCGAATCTGAGTAGCGGTCAGGATTTTGTATCAGACTGCCATGTCAGATTTTTCCTGGCAATTTCTGGCTCCTGCCCCCATACAAACGTAGCGGAGAAGAATAATAAATAATAATGAAAAATCCGTAGAAAAACAATAGGGTTCCCTGCCCTTTGGGCTTGGAACCCTAATGAAAAATCCGTAGAAAAACAATAGGGTTCCCTGCCCTTTGGGCTTGGAACCCTAATAATGAAAAATCCGTAGAAAAACAATAGGGTTCCCTGCCCTTTGGGCTTGGAACCCTAATAAACTAGAACTGCAAGCAGTTATCAACGGGTTCCAAGCCCCCAGCGCCAGTCGCCCACCCGCCCCGCCCTCAACTTCGCCAGTCCTCACGCGGTCCCGCCCCAAAAACACGTTCTCCCGCCGGCGTCCCGTCAGCTCACTTCAACCGGCGCAATGAAAGTAACACTCAGGATACGTCATTAAACCTGCAAAGCCTATACACATATCTTTCAGAGGCATGGCTGACTTCTCAATCGTGATTACAATGGAATTTCACTGTTTCCTTATTAAAGAACGTGAAGATTTAATGAGTGAGATTATCAAACAATCATCTATACATCAACAGAATATTACAAACAACATAAAGACTTGATAATGTCTTTAGATTTAATAGATTTTCAACAAAAACAATGAGTTTCATTTTGTGACTTACTGATCAATTGTTTTAAAAAATCATGAAAAATACATAAATCATCATAAAATTACCAAAATATTCTCACATGGCAGTGTTAACATGCGGAATAATATGATGTTGTTTTTAAATCAGTTGACTCAAAGCTTTTTTGAAGAAAAATTAGGAAATATAACTATAAAGGTCACAACAAAAATTTAAATATTCATAAAAAAATAGTGCTACTTTCTATAATTAGGAGAAAAATCTCAGATCACCATAGGTACGTGTGGAATGTTGTAAATGGCTTATATTTACTGTATACCTAAAAAGTTTTCTAACAAAAATTAATTACGTTGTTGTCCAACTATACAGAAAAACTGGTAAAAAGTTAAAAATTAATTAAAAATCTATGCTTTTGTACAGAAATCTCAAAATATTCCCAGGTTGCCTCTGTGACGTGAGAATTCTTCTTATATTTTTGTTGGGGTCATAAATGTAAAACTGTACTTACAATAAAATAATATTTGCATTAGTGTCTGTAGACAAAAATATGTCCTAAAATTAAACACAAGGGGGAGCTCATATCAAGACGACATTTTTTTTGTTTCATAAACCACCTAAGAGTGAACTTTGTAGCAAATTACAAGAAGGTTGTGAGAACAGAATTTGCGCTACAATTGCTAGCCTAAAAATGTATTTTCATAAATATAAAGCGTAAACCTCAACATGGAGCTGCGGCTTTCGTGACATAAGCTCTAGCCTATCCAGCTAACACAATCTGGAAATCTTAGCCTCTTACATGCAAATAATGATTTTTAGGAAATTTTTCAAATTTGAAATTTTAAATGATCATAAGCCACGCCCACTTTGATAAATCATTACCATATTGATAATGTAATCTTAAGACTCTATAGTGATGACAACCACTAAGTTTCGTGCAGATCCATTTAGCCAGTTCAGCAGTATAATTTCTTCCCAGTTATAGCGCCCCCTATTGTTTAATCAAGTTGAAAACCAGGACCTACACTTGAATTGACCTTAGGTATGACTGTTATGAACAGCTTTGAAAAATGTCAAAATCTTTTGAAGTTACTCTAAAAAAACTTTTTCATTCTCCAAAATTTTAAAAAAAAAATCATATTAAAAAAAATAAGCAAATTATCCAAAATCCCTTCACATCTTTTGGTCAGCCGCTCCTCCTCTCTTGTCAGGGAAAGATGTGATGTGATTGAGTTTGACGGCCGGGAGGAGTTAACGAAAGTACGTTGGACTTACTATGCAAATTTCTACTAATTTGCATAAGTTTAAAACATTTTTTAAAATACTCATCTAAATTTGACTGACTCAATGAACATACTGGATGAGATCATTTGTTTTTTTACGAAAGTAATGGGGAGAAACATGCCAAAAATATTTTTGGGGTACCACAGCGCCACCTATTGGACAAAATTCAAAAAATTTTCTGTGATTGTAGATGTCATTATGACTGATATGATTTGTAATTTTCTGTATAGAATATGTATTTTTCAGGAGTAAATGGGCGAAAACGTTTAAAGCCTATTTATAGCCTATAAGCCACGCCCACTTTTTAATCATTTTCAAAATATAGCTTAAGGGTCCGATGATTAACATATGTGCCAAGTTCTGTGGAAATCCATCAAGCCGTTTAGCTGAAACAAACTTTTTGACTCTTTAGCGCCCCCTATTGGTGAATCCAAACAAAATGGGGTAGATAGGGCTTACCGCTCATACTTCATAAGGGTCTAGAGTCTCATCAGTTTATCTTGAGAAATGGTGAAGATATCATCAATTACCACATGTGCTAGCTAGCACACTGATTTTGACATGGTGTCATTAGCCCAATTTTCAATATTTCTGCCTTTTTCTTCATCACCACAACTTATCTTAGTCCATAGATCATATGTACGAAGTTTGAAGATGATTCGACGAAAAATGACGAATAGGTGATTAAAAGTAAGTTTTGAGTTTTTTGCGATCTAGCAAAAAATCTAGTTAGGCGGAAATGGGCGTGGCCAATACAAAAAAGATGGAGAATCACCCAAGGATCATGTACATATAAAGTTTATGACTGTAGGACCTACGGTTTGGGAGCTAGTAGCTGAAACGTGTTGACCTCTGCAATAGCGCCACCTAGGTGACGCGGGGTCCAAATTTTCGAATCTGAGTAGCGGTCAGGGTTTTGTATCAGACTGCCATGTCAGATTTTTCCTGGCAATTTCTGGCTCCTGCCCCCATACAAACGTAGCGGAGAAGAATAATAAATAATAATGAAAAATCCGTAGAAAAACAATAGGGTTCCCTGCCCTTTGGGCTTGGAACCCTAATAAATAATAAATAATGAAAAATCCGTAGAAAAACAATAGGGTTCCCTGCCCTTTGGGCTTGGAACCCTAATAATAAATAATAAATAATGAAAAATCCGTAGAAAAACAATAGGGTTCCCTGCCCTTTGGGCTTGGAACCCTAATAATAAACTAGAACTGCAAGCAGTTATCAACGGGTTCCAAGCCACCAGCGCCAGTCGCCCACCCGCCCCGCCCTCAACTTCGCCAGTCCTCACGCGGTCCCGCCCCAAAAACACGTTCTCCCGCCGGCGTCCCGTCAGCTCACTTCAACCGGCGCAATGAAAGTAACACTCAGGATACGTCATTAAACCTGCAAATCCTATACACATCTTTCAGAGGCATGGCTGACTTCTCAATCGTGATTACAATGGAATTCCACTGTTTCCTTATTAAAGAACGTGAAGATTTAATGAGTGAGATTATCAAACAATAATCTATACATCAACAGAATATTACAAACAACATAAATACTTGATAATGTCTTTAGATTTAATTGATTTTCAACAAAAACAATGAGTTTCATTTTGTGACTTACTGACCAAATGTTTCAAAAAATCATGAAAAATACATAACTCATCATAAAATTACCAAAATATTCTCACATGGCAGTGTTGACATCTGGAATAATATGATGTTGTTTTTAAATCAGTAGACTCAAAGCTTTTTTGAAGAAAAATCAGTAAATATAACTGTAAGGGTCACAGTCAAAATTAAAATATTCATAAAAAAATAGTGCTACTTTCTAAAATTTATAGAAAAATCTCAGATCACCATAGGTACATGTTGAATGTTGTAATTGGTTTATATTTACTGTATACCTAAAAAACTTTCTAACAAAAATTAATTACGTTGTTGTCCAACTATACAGAAAAACTGGCAAAAAGTTAAAAAATCATTAAAAATCAATGCTTTCGTACAAAAATCTCAAAATATTCCGAGATTGCCTCTGTGATGTGAGAATTCTTTTTATATTTTTGTTGGGGTCATAAATGTAAAATTGTACCTACAATAAAATAATATTTGCGTTAGTTGCTGTAGACAAAAATATGTCCTATAATTAAACACAAGGGGGAGCTCAAATCAAGACGACATTTTTTTTTGTTTCATAAACCACCTAAGAGTGAACTTTATGGCAAATGTCAAGAAGATTGTGAAAACAGAATTTGCGCTACAATTGCTAGCCTAAAAATGTATTTTTGTAAATTTAAAGCGCAAACATCTTCGTGGAGCTGCGGTTTTCAATATCTAAGCTCATGGCTATCCAGTTAACATAATCTGGAAAACGTAGCTTCTTACATGAAAATAATGATTTTTAGGAAATTTTTCAAATTTGAAATTTTAAATGATCATAAACCACGCCCACATTGATCAATCATTACCATATTGATAATGTAGTCTTAAGACTCTACAATGATGACAACCACTAAGTTTCGTGCAGATCCATTTAACCAGGTCAGCAGTATAATGTATTGCTATTTATAGCGCCCCCTATTGTTTAATCAAGGTGAAAATCAAGACATACACTTGAATTGACCTTAGGTTTGACTGTTATGAACACCTTTGAAAAATGTCAAAATCTTTTGAAGTTACGCTAAAAAAACTTTTTCATTCCCAAAAAATGCTTTAAAAAAATCATAATAAAAAAAATAAGCAAATTATCCAAAATCCCTTCACATCTTTTGGTCAGCCGCTCCTCCTCTCTTGTCAGGGAAAGTTGTGATGTGATTGAGTTTGACGGCTGGGAGGAGTTAACGAAAGTACGTTGGACTTACTATGCACATTTCTGCTAATTTGCATAAGTTTAAAACATTTTTTAAAATACTCATCTAAATTTGACTGACTCAATGAACACACTGGATGAGATTATTTGTTTTTTTACGTAAGAAATGGGGAGAAACATGCCAAAAATATTTTTGGGGTACCACAGCGCCACCTATTGGACCAAATTCAACAAATTTTCTGTGATTGTAGATGTCACTATGACTGATAAGAATTGTAATTTTCTGTTTAGAATATATATTTTTCATGAGTAAAAGGGCGAAAAATTTTAAAGCCTATAAGCCACGCCCACTTTTTAATCATTTTCAAAATGTAGCTTAAGGGTCCGATGACTAACATATGTGCCAAGTTCTGGGGAAATCCATCAAGCCGTTTAGCTCAAACAAACTTTTTGACTCTTTAGCGCCCCCTATTGGTGAATCCAAACAAAATGGGGTAGATAGGGCTTACCGCTCATACTTCATAAGGGTCTAGAGTCTCATCAGTTTATCTTGAGAAATGGTGAAGATATCATCAATTACCACATGTGCTAGCTAGCGCGCTGATTTTGACATGGTGTCATTAGCCCAATTTTCAATATTTCTGCATTTTTCTTCATCACAACAACTTAGCTTAGTCCATAGATCACATGTACGAAGTTTGAAGTTGATTCGACAAAAAATGATGAATAGGTGATTAAAAGTAAGTTTTGCGTTTTTTGCGATCTAGCAAAAAATCTAGTTAGGCGGAAATGGGCGTGGCCAATACAAAAAAGATGGAGAATCATCCAAGGATCATGGACATATAAAGTTTTTGACTATAGGACCTACGGTTTGGGAGCTAGTAGCTAAAACGTGTTGACCTCCGCAATAGCGCCACCTAGGTGACGCGGGGTCCAAATTTTCGAATCTGAGTAGCGGTCAGGATTTTCTATCAGACTGCCATGTCAGATTTTCCCTGGCAATTTCAGGCTCTTGCGCCCATACAGACACAGCGGAGAAGAATAATAATAACTAGAACTGCAAGCAGTTATCAACGGGTTCCAAGCCACCAGCGCCAGTCGCCCACCCGGCCCCGCCCTCAACTTCGCCAGTCCTCACGCGGTCCCGCCCCAAAAACACCTTCTCCCGCCGGCGTCCCGTCAGCTCACTTCAACCGGCGCAATGAAAGTAACACTCAGGATACGTCATTAAACCTGCAAAGCCTATAGAGCTCCGGACCCCACGTGACTCTCAGTTAGTGGACGCCATTTTGGCATGCAAAAAAAGGTAAACAAACACGGATGTAACCACGAACATGAACGGGATCCGCTTGGATTTTACTTCGTCGGAGTTTACTTCACACTTTAAAACAGAAGAAATCGTTTTATATAGTCAGAAATTAAATAGACTAAACATCTCCGACCCTTACCGTGCCCCTGGGATACTTTTTAAAAACGCCAGAAGCTGTCGGAGCCGCCTTCTTACCGGCACAACACCGGACCTGACCGGGGAACCCCTTGGGATTCCCCCGGCCGGAGGAGCTGGGGAGAAGGTCTGGGACTCTCGACTCTACTGCCCGCTCCGACGCCAGAAGCTGTCAGAGCAGACTTCATACCGGCACAACACCGGACCGACCGGGGAACCCCTTGGGATTCCCCCGGCCGGAGGAGCTGGGGAGAAGGTCTGGGACTCTCGACTCTACTGCCCGCTCCGACGCCAGAAGCTGTCAGAGCAGACTTCATACCGGCACAACACCGGACCGACCGGGGAACCCCTTGGGATTTACCCGGAGGAACTGGGTCCGGCACCGCGGTGCTCCGGCGGCTGGGGAGAGGGAAGTCATGCTACTGCCCCCGCAACCCGACTCCGGATACGCGGATGAAAATGGATGGATGGACGGACAAATAACAGATTTACACGTAAGTAGTCTCGGTGAGACAGATAATAGCAATCCAAAGTGCTTTTTATGTGTGATCTGATCAACCATTGCTTAAAAATGAAATACAGCTTAGCCGGTCAATTGCTGTGATCATAAAACACGTAAACGGCAGCACGCAGAACTAACGAGGCAACGTTTTACGTGATGTTTACTTGTTGCTATGAGTAATAAGACAGAAAAAGCCACGCCAAAATAAGTTTAGGAAGCCCACTAAGAATCATATTAAAAGCATTTAAAATAAATACCATACACAGTTGAGGAAACGTTGGTTTAAGTACCTGATATGAAGCGGTCGCTGCTTAAGCAAAATCCTTTACTCTCGGGATCCCACAGCTTCATTTTCGCCCGGTCACTAGCGCGTTTTATTACAATGATCCAACGTTTGTGGCGCTCCGGATCCTGGGGAATCCTGTAGATGGCTCATTCCTTATGTCGTCCGCGTCTGTTCTGCATCCTGGGGCACAACAGGAATCTACCATATTTCCCGTTTGATTGAGTTTTCTGACAATAACATATAGTCCAGCTGCCGGCTTCTGCATGCCAAAATGGCGCCGTTTTGATTTGAACTGTTGCATGCCGGGAGAAGTGACGTCAACTCCCGGAGCTCTATACACATATCTTTCAGAGGCATGGCTGACTTCTCTATCGTGATTACAATGGAATTCCACTGTTTGCTTATTAAAGAACGTGAAGATTTAATGAGTGAGATTATCAAACAATGATCTATACATCAACAGAATATTACAAATAACATCAATACTTGATAATGTCTTTAGATTTAAAAGATTTTCAACAAAAACTACGAGTTTCATTTTGGGACTTACTGACCAAATGTTTTAAAAAATCATGAAAAATACATAAATCATCATAAAATTACCAAAATATTCTCACATGGCAGTGTTAACATGCGGAATAATATGATGTTGTTTTTAAATCAGTAGACTCAAAGCTTTTTTGAAGAAAAATTGGGAAATATAACTATAAAGGTCACAACAAAAATTAAAATATTCATAAAAGAATAGTGCTACTTTCTAAAATTAGGAGAAAAATCTCAGATCACCATAGGTACATGTGGAATGTTGTAAATGGCTTATATTTACTGTATACCTAAAAAGCTTTCTAACAAAAATTAATTACGTTGTTGTCCAACTATACAGAAAAACTGGTAAAAAGTTAAAAATTCATTAAAAATCTATGTTTTTGTACAGAAATCTCAAAATATTCCTAGCTTGCCTCTGTGATGTGAGAATTCTTCTTATATTTTTGTTGGGGTCATAAATGTAAAACTGTACTTACAATAAAATAATATTTGAATTAGTGGCTGTAGAAAAAAATATGTCCTATAATTAAACACTAGGGGGAGCTCAAATCAAGATGACATTTTTTTTATTTCATAAACCACCTAAGAGTGAACTTTGTGACAAATTACCAGAAGATTATGAGAACAGAATTTGCGCTACAATTGCTAGCCTAAAAATGTATTTTTGTAAATATAAAGCGCAAACCTCTTTGTGGAGCTGCGGCTTTCGTGACATAAGCTCTAGCCTATCCAGTTAACACAATCTGGAAATCTTAGCCTCTTACATGCAAATAGTGATTTTTAGGAAATTTTTCAAATTTGAAATTTTAAATGATCATAAACCACGCCCACTTTGATCAATCATTACCATATTGATAATGTAGTCTTAAGCCTCTATAGTGATGACAACCACTAAGTTTCGTGCAGATCCATTTAGCCGGTTAAGCAGTATAATTGCTTCCCAGTTATAGCGCCCCCTATTGTTTAATCAAGTTGAAAACCAGGACATACACATGAATTGACCTTAGGTATGGCTGTTATGAACAGCTTTGAAAAATGTCAAAATCTTTTGAAGTTATGCTAAAAAAACTTTTTCATTCCCAAAAAATTATTTAAAAAAATCATATTAAAAAAAATAAGCAAATTATCCAAAATCCCTTCACATCTTTTGGTCAGCCGCTCCTCCTCTCTTGTCAGGGAAAGTTGTGATGTGATTGAGTTTGACGGCCGGGAGGAGTTAACGAAAGTACGCTGGACTTACTATGCAAATTTCTACTAATTTGCATAAGTTTAAAACATTTTTTAAAATACTCATCTAAATTTGACTGACTCAATGAACACACTGGATGAGATCATTTGTTTTTTTACAAAAGAAATGGGGAGAAACATGCCAAAAATATTTTTGGGGTACCACAGCGCCACCTATTGGACAAAATTCAAAAAATTTTCTGTGATTGTAGATGTCACTATGACTGATATGAATTGTAATTTTCTGTATAGAATATGTATTTTTCATGAGTAAAAGGGCGAAAATTTTTAAAGCCTATAAGCCACGCCCACTTTTTAATCATTTTCAAAATATAGCTTAAGGGTCCGATGATTAACATATCTGCCAAGTTCTGTGGAAATCCATCAAGCCGTTTAGCTGGAACAAGCTTTTTGACTCTTTAGCGCCCCCTATTGGTGAATCCAAACAAAATGGGGTAGATAGGGCTTACCGCTCATCCTTCATAAGGGTCTAGAGTCTCATCAATTTATCTTGAGAAATGGTGAAGATATCATCAATTACCACATGTGCTAGCTAGCGCACTGATTTTGACATGGTGTCATTAGCCCAATTTTCAATATTTCTGCATTTTTCTTCATCACAACAACTTACCTTAGTCCACAGATCATATGTACGAAGGTTGAAGTTGATTCGACGAAAAATGTCGAATAGGTGATTAAAACTAAGTTTTGCATTTTTTGCGATATAGCAAAAAATCTAGTTAGGCGGAAATGGGCGTGGCCAATACAAAAAAGATGGAGAATCAATCAAGGATCATGTACATATAAAGTTTTTGACTGTAGGACCTACGGTTTGGGAGCTAGTAGCTCAAACGTGTTGACCTCCGCAATAGCGCCACCTAGGTGACACGGCGTCCAAATTCTCGAACCTGAGTAGCGGTCAGGATTTTCTATCAGACTGCCATGTCAGATTTTCCCTGGCAATTTCAGGCTCTTGCGCCCATACAGACACAGCGGAGAAGAATAATAATAATAAACTAGAACTGCAAGCAGTTATCAACGGGTTCCAAGCCCCCAGCGCCAGTCGCCCACCCGCCCCGCCCTCAACTTCGCCAGTCCTCACGCGGTCCCGCCCCAAAAACACGTTCTCCCGCCGGCGTCCCGTCAGCTCACTTCAACCGGCGCAATGAAAGTAACACTCAGGATACGTCATTAAACCTGCAAAGCCTATACACATATCTTTCAGAGGCATGGCTGACTTCTCAATCGTGATTACAATGGAATTCCACTGTTTCCTTATTAAAGAACGTGAAGATTTAATGAGTGAGATTATCAAACAATCATCTATACATCAACAGAATATTACAAATAACATAAAGACTTGATAATGTCTTTAGATTTAATAGATTTTCAACAAAAACAATGAGTTTCATTTTGTGACTTACTGATCAATTGTTTTAAAAAATCATGAAAAATACATAAATCATCATAAAATTACCAAAATATTCTCACATGGCAGTGTTAACATGCGGAATAATATGATGTTGTTTTTAAATCAGTTGACTCAAAGCTTTTTTGAAGAAAAATTAGGAAATATAACTATAAAGGTCACAACAAAAATTTAAATATTCATAAAAATATAGTGCTACTTTCTATAATTAGGAGAAAAATCTCAGATCACCATAGGTACGTGTGGAATGTTGTAAATGGCTTATATTTACTGTATACCTAAAAAGTTTTCTAACAAAAATTAATTACGTTGTTGTCCAACTATACAGAAAAACTGGTAAAAAGTTAAAAATTAATTAAAAATCTATGCTTTTGTACAGAAATCTCAAAATATTCCCAGGTTGCCTCTGTGACGTGAGAATTCTTCTTATATTTTTGTTGGGGTCATAAATGTAAAACTGTACTTACAATAAAATAATATTTGCATTAGTGTCTGTAGACAAAAATATGTCCTAAAATTAAACACAAGGGGGAGCTCATATCAAGACGACATTTTTTGTGTTTCATAAACCACCTAAGAGTGAACTTTGTAGCAAATTACAAGAAGGTTGTGAGAACAGAATTTGCGCTACAATTGCTAGCCTAAAAATGTATTTTCATAAATATAAAGCGTAAACCTCAACATGGAGCTGCGGCTTTCGTGACATAAGCTCTAGCCTATCCAGCTAACACAATCTGGAAATCTTAGCCTCTTACATGCAAATAATGATTTTTAGGAAATTTTTCAAATTTGAAATTTTAAATGATCATAAGCCACGCCCACTTTGATAAATCATTACCATATTGATAATGTAATCTTAAGACTCTATAGTGATGACAACCACTAAGTTTCGTGCAGATCCATTTAGCCAGTTCAGCAGTATAATTTCTTCCCAGTTATAGCGCCCCCTATTGTTTAATCAAGTTGAAAACCAGGACATACACTTGAATTGACCTTAGGTATGACTGTTATGAACAGCTTTGAAAAATGTCAAAATCTTTTGAAGTTACTTTTAAAAAAACTTTTTCATTCTCCAAAATTTAAAAAAAAAAATCATATTAAAAAAAATAAGCAAATTATCCAAAATCCCTTCACATCTTTTGGTCAGCCGCTCCTCCTCTCTTGTCAGGGAAAGATGTGATGTGATTGAGTTTGACGGCCGGGAGGAGTTAACGAAAGTACGTTGGACTTACTATGCAAATTTCTACTAATTTGCATAAGTTTAAAACATTTTTTAAAATACTCATCTAAATTTGACTGACTCAATGAACATACTGGATGAGATCATTTGTTTTTTTACGAAAGTAATGGGGAGAAACATGCCAAAAATATTTTTGGGGTACCACAGCGCCACCTATTGGACAAAATTCAAAAAATTTTCTGTGATTGTAGATGTCATTATGACTGATATGAATTGTAATTTTCTGTATAGAATATGTATTTTTCAGGAGTAAATGGGCGAAAACGTTTAAAGCCTATTTATAGCCTATAAGCCACGCCCACTTTTTAATCATTTTCAAAATATAGCTTAAGGGTCCGATGATTAACATATGTGCCAAGTTCTGTGGAAATCCATCAAGCAGTTTAGCTGAAACAAACTTTTTGACTCTTTAGCGCCCCCTATTGGTGAATCCACACAAAATCGGGTAGATAGGGCTTACCGCTCATACTTCATAAGGGTGTAGAGTCTCATCAATTTATCTTGAGAAATGGTGAAGATATCATCAATTACCACATGTGCTAGCTAGCACACTGATTTTGACATGGTGTCATTAGCCCAATTTTCAATATTTCTGCCTTTTTCTTCATCACCACAACTTATCTTAGTCCATAGATCATATGTCCGAAGTTTGAAGTTGATTCGACGAAAAATGACGAATAGGTGATTAAAAGTAAGTTTTGAGTTTTTTGCGATCTAGCAAAAAATCTAGTTAGGCGGAAATGGGCGTGGCCAATACAAAAAAGATGGAGAATCACCCAAGGATCATGTACATATAAAGTTTATGACTGTAGGACCTACGGTTTGGGAGCTAGTAGCTGAAACGTGTTGACCTCCGCAATAGCGCCACCTAGGTGACGCGGGGTCCAAATTTTCGAATCTGAGTAGCGGTCAGGATTTTGTATCAGACTGCCATGTCAGATTTTTCCTGGCAATTTCTGGCTCCTGCCCCCATACAAACGTAGCGGAGAAGAATAATAAATAATAATGAAAAATCCGTAGAAAAACAATAGGGTTCCCTGCCCTTTGGGCTTGGAACCCTAACTAGAACTGCAAGCAGTTATCAACGGGTTCCAAGCCACCAGCGCCAGTCGCCCACCCGGCCCCGCCCTCAACTTCGCCAGTCCTCACGCGGTCCCGCCCCAAAAACACCTTCTCCCGCCGGCGTCCCGTCAGCTCACTTCAACCGGCGCAATGAAAGTAACACTCAGGATACGTCATTAAACCTGCAAAGCCTATAGAGCTCCGGACCCCACGTGACTCTCAGTTAGTGGACGCCATTTTGGCATGCAAAAAAAGGTAAACAAACACGGATGTAACCACGAACATGAACGGGATCCGCTTGGATTTTACTTCGTCGGAGTTTACTTCACACTTTAAAACAGAAGAAATCGTTTTATATAGTCAGAAATTAAATAGACTAAACATCTCCGACCCTTACCGTGCCCCTGGGATACTTTTTAAAAACGCCAGAAGCTGTCGGAGCCGCCTTCTTACCGGCACAACACCGGACCTGACCGGGGAACCCCTTGGGATTCCCCCGGCCGGAGGAGCTGGGGAGAAGGTCTGGGACTCTCGACTCTACTGCCCGCTCCGACGCCAGAAGCTGTCAGAGCAGACTTCATACCGGCACAACACCGGACCGACCGGGGAACCCCTTGGGATTCCCCCGGCCGGAGGAGCTGGGGAGAAGGTCTGGGACTCTCGACTCTACTGCCCGCTCCGACGCCAGAAGCTGTCAGAGCAGACTTCATACCGGCACAACACCGGACCGACCGGGGAACCCCTTGGGATTTACCCGGAGGAACTGGGTCCGGCACCGCGGTGCTCCGGCGGCTGGGGAGAGGGAAGTCATGCTACTGCCCCCGCAACCCGACTCCGGATACGCGGATGAAAATGGATGGATGGACGGACAAATAACAGATTTACACGTAAGTAGTCTCGGTGAGACAGATAATAGCAATCCAAAGTGCTTTTTATGTGTGATCTGATCAACCATTGCTTAAAAATGAAATACAGCTTAGCCGGTTAATTGCTGTGATCATAAAACACGTAAACGGCAGCACGCAGAACTAACGAGGCAACGTTTTACGTGATGTTTACTTGTTGCTATGAGTAATAAGACAGAAAAAGCCACGCCAAAATAAGTTTAGGAAGCCCACTAAGAATCATATTAAAAGCATTTAAAATAAATACCATACACAGTTGAGGAAACGTTGGTTTAAGTACCTGATATGAAGCGGTCGCTGCTTAAGCAAAATCCTTTACTCTCGGGATCCCACAGCTTCATTTTCGCCCGGTCACTAGCGCGTTTTATTACAATGATCCAACGTTTGTGGCGCTCCGGATCCTGGGGAATCCTGTAGATGGCTCATTCCTTATGTCGTCCGCGTCTGTTCTGCATCCTGGGGCACAACAGGAATCTACCATATTTCCCGTTTGATTGAGTTTTCTGACAATAACATATAGTCCAGCTGCCGGCTTCTGCATGCCAAAATGGCGCCGTTTTGATTTGAACTGTTGCATGCCGGGAGAAGTGACGTCAACTCCCGGAGCTCTATACACATATCTTTCAGAGGCATGGCTGACTTCTCTATCGTGATTACAATGGAATTCCACTGTTTGCTTATTAAAGAACGTGAAGATTTAATGAGTGAGATTATCAAACAATGATCTATACATCAACAGAATATTACAAATAACATCAATACTTGATAATGTCTTTAGATTTAAAAGATTTTCAACAAAAACTACGAGTTTCATTTTGGGACTTACTGACCAAATGTTTTAAAAAATCATGAAAAATACATAAATCATCATAAAATTACCAAAATATTCTCACATGGCAGTGTTAACATGCGGAATAATATGATGTTGTTTTTAAATCAGTAGACTCAAAGCTTTTTTGAAGAAAAATTGGGAAATATAACTATAAAGGTCACAACAAAAATTAAAATATTCATAAAAGAATAGTGCTACTTTCTAAAATTAGGAGAAAAATCTCAGATCACCATAGGTACATGTGGAATGTTGTAAATGGCTTATATTTACTGTATACCTAAAAAGCTTTCTAACAAAAATTAATTACGTTGTTGTCCAACTATACAGAAAAACTGGTAAAAAGTTAAAAATTCATTAAAAATCTATGTTTTTGTACAGAAATCTCAAAATATTCCTAGCTTGCCTCTGTGATGTGAGAATTCTTCTTATATTTTTGTTGGGGTCATAAATGTAAAACTGTACTTACAATAAAATAATATTTGAATTAGTGGCTGTAGAAAAAAATATGTCCTATAATTAAACACTAGGGGGAGCTCAAATCAAGACGACATTTTTTTTATTTCATAAACCACCTAAGAGTGAACTTTGTGACAAATTACCAGAAGATTATGAGAACAGAATTTGCGCTACAATTGCTAGCCTAAAAATGTATTTTTGTAAATATAAAGCGCAAACCTCTTTGTGGAGCTGCGGCTTTCGTGACATAAGCTCTAGCCTATCCAGTTAACACAATCTGGAAATCTTAGCCTCTTACATGCAAATAGTGATTTTTAGGAAATTTTTCAAATTTGAAATTTTAAATGATCATAAACCACGCCCACTTTGATCAATCATTACCATATTGATAATGTAGTCTTAAGCCTCTATAGTGATGACAACCACTAAGTTTCGTGCAGATCCATTTAGCCGGTTAAGCAGTATAATTGCTTCCCAGTTATAGCGCCCCCTATTGTTTAATCAAGTTGAAAACCAGGACATACACTTGAATTGACCTTAGGTATGACTGTTATGAACAGCTTTGAAAAATGTCAAAATCTTTTGAAGTTATGCTAAAAAAACTTTTTCATTCCCAAAAAATTATTTAAAAAAATCATATTAAAAAAAATAAGCAAATTATCCAAAATCCCTTCACATCTTTTGGTCAGCCGCTCCTCCTCTCTTGTCAGGGAAAGTTGTGATGTGATTGAGTTTGACGGCCGGGAGGAGTTAACGAAAGTACGCTGGACTTACTATGCAAATTTCTACTAATTTGCATAAGTTTAAAACATTTTTTAAAATACTCATCTAAATTTGACTGACTCAATGAACACACTGGATGAGATCATTTGTTTTTTTACAAAAGAAATGGGGAGAAACATGCCAAAAATATTTTTGGGGTACCACAGCGCCACCTATTGGACAAAATTCAAAAAATTTTCTGTGATTGTAGATGTCACTATGACTGATATGAATTGTAATTTTCTGTATAGAATATGTATTTTTCATGAGTAAAAGGGCGAAAATTTTTAAAGCCTATAAGCCACGCCCACTTTTTAATCATTTTCAAAATATAGCTTAAGGGTCCGATGATTAACATATCTGCCAAGTTCTGTGGAAATCCATCAAGCCGTTTAGCTGGAACAAGCTTTTTGACTCTTTAGCGCCCCCTATTGGTGAATCCAAACAAAATGGGGTAGATAGGGCTTACCGCTCATCCTTCATAAGGGTCTAGAGTCTCATCAATTTATCTTGAGAAATGGTGAAGATATCATCAATTACCACATGTGCTAGCTAGCGCACTGATTTTGACATGGTGTCATTAGCCCAATTTTCAATATTTCTGCATTTTTCTTCATCACAACAACTTACCTTAGTCCACAGATCATATGTACGAAGGTTGAAGTTGATTCGACGAAAAATGTCGAATAGGTGTTTAAAACTAAGTTTTGCATTTTTTGCGATATAGCAAAAAATCTAGTTAGGCGGAAATGGGCGTGGCCAATACAAAAAAGATGGAGAATCAATCAAGGATCATGTACATATAAAGTTTTTGACTGTAGGACCTACGGTTTGGGAGCTAGTAGCTCAAACGTGTTGACCTCCGCAATAGCGCCACCTAGGTGACACGGGGTCCAAATTCTCGAACCTGAGTAGCGGTCAGGATTTTCTATCAGACTGCCATGTCAGATTTTCCCTGGCAATTTCAGGCTCTTGCGCCCATACAGACACAGCGGAGAAGAATAATAATAACTAGAACTGCAAGCAGTTATCAACGGGTTCCAAGCCCCCAGCGCCAGTCGCCCACCCGGCCCCGCCCTCAACTTCGCCAGTCCTCACGCGGTCCCGCCCCAAAAACACGTTCTCCCGCCGGCGTCCCGTCAGCTCACTTCAACCGGCGCAACGAAACTAACACTCAGGATACGTCATTAAACCGGCAAAGCCTATACACATATCTTTCAGAGGCATGGCTGACTTCTCAATCGTGATTACAATGGAATTCCACTGTTTCCTTGTTAAAGAACGTGAAGATATAATGAGTGAGATTATCAAACAATGATCTATGCATAAACAGAATATTACCAATAACATAAATACTTGATAATGTCTTTAGATTTAATAGATTTTCAACAAAAACTATGAGTTTCATTTTGTGACTTACTGACCAAATGTTTAAAAAAATCATGAAAAATACATAAATCATCATAAAATTACCAAAATATGTTCACATGGCAGTGTTAACATGCGGAATAATATGATGTTGTTTTTAAATCAGTAGACTCAAAGCTTTTTTGAAGAAAAATTGGGAAATATAACTATAAAGGTCACAACAAAAATTAAAATATTCATAAAAAAATAGTGCTACTTTCTAAAATTAGGAGAAAAATCTCAGATCACCATAGGTACATGTGGAATGTTGTAAATGGCTTATATTTACTGTATACCTAAAAATCTTTCTAACAAAAATTAATTACGTTGTTGTCCAACTATACAGAAAAACTGGTAAAAAGTTAAAAATTCATTAAAAATCTATGCTTTTGTACAGAAATCTCAAAATATTCCCAGGTTGCCTCTGTGATGTGAGAATTGTTCTTATATTTTTGTAGGGGTCATAAATGTAAAACTTTACTTACAATAAAATAATATTTGCATTAGTGGCTGTAAACAAAAATATGTCCTATAATTAAACACAAGGGGGAGCTCAAATCAAGACGACATTTTTTTTTCTTTCATAAACCACCTAAGAGTGAACGTTGTACCAAATTACAAGAAGATTGTGAGAAGAGAATTTGCGCTACAATTGCTAGCCTAAAAATGTATTTTCATAAATATAAAGCGCAAACCTCTTCGTGGAGCTGCGGCTTTCGTGTCATAAGCTCTAGCCTATCCAGTTAACACAATCTGGAAATCTTAGCCTCTTACATGCAAATAATGATTTTTAGGAAATTTTTCAAATTTGAAATTTTAAATGATCATAAACCACGCCCACATTGATCAATCATTACCATATTGATAATGTAGTCTTAAGACTCTACAATGATGACAACCACTAAGTTTCGTGCAGATCCATTTAACCAGGTCAGCAGTATAATGTATTGCTATTTATAGCGCCCCCTATTGTTTAATCAAGGTGAAAATCAAGACATACACTTGAATTGACCTTAGGTTTGACTGTTATGAACAGCTTTGAAAAATGTCCAAATATTTTGAAGTTATGCTAAAAAAACTTTTTCATTCCCCAAAAAATATTTAAAAAATTCATATTTAAAAAAGTAAGAAAATTATCCAAAATCCCTTCAGATCGTTTGGTCAGCCGCTCCTCCTCTCTTGTCAGGAAAAGTTGTGATGTGATTGGGTTTGACGGCCGGGAGGAGTTAACGAAAGTACGTTTGACTTACTATGCAAATTTCTACTAATTAGCATAAGTTTAAAACATTTTTTAAAATACTCATCTTAATTTGACTGAGTCAATGAACATACTGGATGAGACCATTTGCTTGTTTACTAAAATATTGAGGAGAAAAATGCCAAAAACAATTTTGGGGTACAACAGCGCCAACTATTGGACAAACTTCAAACTTTTTTCTGTGATTGTAGATGTCACTATGACTGATATAATTTGTAACTT
This sequence comes from Nothobranchius furzeri, assembly GCF_043380555.1. Lineage (NCBI taxonomy): Eukaryota > Metazoa > Chordata > Actinopteri > Cyprinodontiformes > Nothobranchiidae > Nothobranchius > Nothobranchius furzeri. Next base: position 43,425,333 of record NC_091755.1, on the reverse strand, counting down.
TCTGTATAGAATATGTATTTTTCATCAGTTAAAGGGCAAAAAATTTTAAAGCCTATAAGCCACGCCCACTTTTTAATCATTTTCAAAATATAGCTTAAGGGTCCAATGATTAACATATGTGCCAAGTTCTGTGGAAATCCATCAAGCCGTTTAGCTCAAACTAACTTTTTGACTCTTTAGCGCCCCCTTTTGGTGAATCCAAACAAAATGGGGAAGGTAGGGCTTACCGCTCATACTTCATAAGGGTCTAGAGTCTCATCACTTTATCTTGAGATATGGTGAAGATATCATCAATTAGCACATGTGCTAGCTAGCGCACTGATTTTGACATGGTGTCATTAGCCCAATTTTCAATATTTCTGCGTTTTTCTGCATCACAACAACTTATCTTAGTCCATAGATCATATGTACGATGTTTGAAGTTGATTCGACGAAAAATGACGAATAGGTGATTAAAACTAAGCTTTGCATTTTTTGCGTTCTAGCAAAAAATCTAGTTAGGCGGAAATGGGCGTGGCCAATACAAAAAAGATGGGGAATCATCCAAGGATCATGTACATATAAAGTTTTTGACTGTAGGACCTACGGTTTGGGAGCTAGTAGCTGAAACGTGTTGACCTCCGCAATAGCGCCACCTAGGTGACGCGGGGTCCAAATTTTTGAATCTGAGTAGCGGTCAGGATTTTCTATCAGACTGCCATGTCAGATTTTCCCTGACAATTTCAGGCTCTTGCGCCCATATAGTTTTAGCGGAGAAGAATAATAATAAATAATAAATAATGAAAAATCCGTAGAAAAACAATAGGGTTCCCTGCCCTTTGGGCTTGGAACCCTAATAAACTAGAACTGCAAGCAGTTATCAACGGGTTCCAAGCCCCCAGCGCCAGTCGCCTACCCGGCCCCGCCCTCCACTTCGCCAGTCCTCACGCGGTCCCGCCCCAAAAACACGTTCTCCCGCCGGCGTTCGTCAGCTCACTTCAACCGGCGCAATGAAAGTAACACTCAGGATACGTCATTAAACCTGCAAAGCCTATACACATATCTTTCAGAGGCATGGCTGACTCCTCAATCGTGATTACAATGGAATTCCACTGTTTCCTTATTAAAGAACGTGAAGATTTAATGAGTGAGGTTATCAAACAATGATCTATACATCAACAGAATATTACCAATAACATAAACACTTGATAATGTCTTTAGATTTAAAAGATTTTCAACAAAAACTATGAGTTTCATTTTGTGACTTACTGAACAAATGTTTTAAAAAATCATGAAAAATACATAAATCATCCTAAAATTACCAAAATATTCTCACATGGCAGTGTTAACATGCGGAATAATATGATGTTGTTTTTAAATCAGTAGACTCAAAGCTTTTTTGAAGAAAAATTGGGAAATATAACTATAAAGGTCACAACAAAAATAAAAATATTCATAAAAAAATAGTGCTACTTTCTAAAATTAGGAGAAAAATCTCAGATCACCATAGGTACATGTGGGATGTTATAAATGGCTTATATTTACTGTATACCTAAAAAGCTTTCTAACAAAAATTAATTACGTTGTTGTCCAAATATACAGAAAAACTGGTAAAAAGTTAAAAATTCATTAAAAATATACGCTTTTGTACAGAAATCTCAAAATATTCCCAGGTTGCCTCTGTGATGTGAGAATTCTTCTTATATTTTTGTTGGGGTCATAAATGTAAAACTGTACTTACAATAAAATAATACTTGCATTAGTGGCTGTAGACAAAAATATGTCCTATAATTAAACACTAGGGGGAGCTCAAATCAAGACGACATTTTTTTTTGTTTCATAACCCACCTAAGAGTGAACTTTGTGGCAAATTACAAGAAGATTGTGAGAACAGAATTTGCGCTACAATTGCTAGCCTAAAAACGTATTTTCGTAAATATAAAGCGCAAACCTCTTTGTGGAGCTGCGGCTTTCGTGACATAAGCTCTAGCCTATTCATTTAACACAATCTGGAAATCTTAGCCTCTTACATGCAAATAGTGATTTTTAGGAAATTTTTCAAATTTGAAATTTTAAATGATCATAAACCACGCCCACTTTGATCAATCATTACCATATTGATAATGTAGTCTTAAGACTTTATAGTGATGACAGCCACTAAGTTTCGTGCCGATCCATTTAGCCGGTTCAGCAGTATAATTTCTTCCCAGTTATAGCGCCCCCTATTGTTTAATCAAGTTGAAAACCAGGACATACACTTGAATTGACCTTAGGTATGACTGTTATGAACAGCTTTGAAAAATGTCAAAATCTCTTGAAGTTACGCTAAAAAAACTTTTTCATTCCCAAAAAATTATTGAAAAAAATCATATTTAAAAAAATAAGCAAATTATCGAAAATCCCTTCACATCTTTTGGTCAGCCGCTCCTCCTCTCTTGTCAGGGAAAGTTTTGATGTGATTGAGTTTGACGGCCGGGAGGAGTTAACGAAAGTACGTTGGACTTACTATGCAAATTTCTACTAATTTGCATAAGTTTAAAACATTTTTTAAATTAATCATCTAAATTTGACTGACTCAAAGAACACATTGGAATAGATCATTTGTTTTTTTACAAAAGAAATGGGGAGAAACATGCCAAAAATATTTTTGGGGTACCAGAGCGCCACCTATTGGACAAAATTCAAAAAATTTTCTGTGATTGTAGATGTCACGATGACTGATATGAGTTGTAATTTTCTGTATAGAATATGTATTTTTCATGAGTAAAAGGGCGAAAATTTTTAAAGCCTATAAGCCACGCCCACTTTTTAATCATTTTCAAAATATAGCTTAAGGGTCCGACGATTAACATATGTGCCAAGTTCTGTGGAAATCCATCAAGCCGTTTAGCTGAAACAAACTTTTTGACTCTTTAGCGCCCCCTATTGGTGAATCCAAACAAAATGGGGTAGATAGGACTTACCGCTCATACTTTGTAAGGTTCTAGAGTCTCATCAATTTATTTTGAGAAATGGTGAAGATATCATCAATTAACACATGTGCTAGCTAGCGCACTGATTTTGACATGGTGTCATTAGCCCAATTTTCAATATTTCTGCATTTTTCTTCATCACAACAACTTAGCCTAGTCCATAGATCACATGTACGAAGTTTGAAGTTGATTCGACGAAAAATGTCGAATAGGTGATTAAAACTAAGTTTTGCATTTTTTGCGATCTAGCAAAAAATCTAGTTAGGCGGAAATGGGCGTGGCCAATACAAAAAAGATGGAGAATCAATCAAGGATCATGTGCATATAAAGTTTTTGACTGTAGGACCTACGGTTTGGGAGCTAGTAGCTGAAACGTGTTGACCTCTGCAATAGCGCCACCTAGGTGACCCGGGGTCCAAATTTTCGAATCTGAGTAGCGGTCAGGATTTTCTATCAGACTGCCATGTCAGATTTTTCCTTGCAATTTCAGGCTCTTGCGCCCATACAGACACAGCGGAGAAGAATAATAATAATAAATAATAAATAATAAATAATGAAAAATCCGTAGAAAAACAATAGGGTTCCCTGCCCTTTGGGCTTGGAACCCTAATAACTAGAACTGCAAGCAGTTATCAACGGGTTCCAAGCCCCCAGCGCCAGTCGCCTACCCGGCCCCGCCCTCCACTTCGCCAGTCCTCACGCGGTCCCGCCCCAAAAACACGTTCTCCCGCCGGCGTTCGTCAGCTCACTTCAACCGGCGCAATGAAAGTAACACTCAGGATACGTCATTAAACCTGCAAAGCCTATACACATATCTTTCAGAGGCATGGCTGACTCCTCAATCGTGATTACAATGGAATTCCACTGTTTCCTTATTAAAGAACGTGAAGATTTAATGAGTGAGGTTATCAAACAATGATCTATACATCAACAGAATATTACCAATAACATAAACACTTGATAATGTCTTTAGATTTAAAAGATTTTCAACAAAAACTATGAGTTTCATTTTGTGACTTACTGAACAAATGTTTTAAAAAATCATGAAAAATACATAAATCATCCTAAAATTACCAAAATATTCTCACATGGCAGTGTTAACATGCGGAATAATATGATGTTGTTTTTAAATCAGTAGACTCAAAGCTTTTTTGAAGAAAAATTGGGAAATATAACTATAAAGGTCACAACAAAAATAAAAATATTCATAAAAAAATAGTGCTACTTTCTAAAATTAGGAGAAAAATCTCAGATCACCATAGGTACATGTGGGATGTTATAAATGGCTTATATTTACTGTATACCTAAAAAGCTTTCTAACAAAAATTAATTACGTTGTTGTCCAAATATACAGAAAAACTGGTAAAAAGTTAAAAATTCATTAAAAATATACACTTTTGTACAGAAATCTCAAAATATTCCCAGGTTGCCTCTGTGATGTGAGAATTCTTCTTATATTTTTGTTGGGGTCATAAATGTAAAACTGTACTTACAATAAAATAATACTTGCATTAGTGGCTGTAGACAAAAATATGTCCTATAATTAAACACTAGGGGGAGCTCAAATCAAGACGACATTTCTTTTTGTTTCATAACCCACCTAAGAGTGAACTTTGTGGCAAATTACAAGAAGATTGTGAGAACAGAATTTGCGCTACAATTGCTAGCCTAAAAACGTATTTTCGTAAATATAAAGCGCAAACCTCTTTGTGGAGCTGCGGCTTTCGTGACATAAGCTCTAGCCTATTCATTTAACACAATCTGGAAATCTTAGCCTCTTACATGCAAATAGTGATTTTTAGGAAATTTTTCAAATTTGAAATTTTAAATGATCATAAACCACGCCCACTTTGATCAATCATTACCATATTGATAATGTAGTCTTAAGACTTTATAGTGATGACAGCCACTAAGTTTCGTGCCGATCCATTTAGCCGGTTCAGCAGTATAATTTCTTCCCAGTTATAGCGCCCCCTATTGTTTAATCAAGTTGAAAACCAGGACATACACTTGAATTGACCTTAGGTATGACTGTTATGAACAGCTTTGAAAAATGTCAAAATCTCTTGAAGTTACGCTAAAAAAACTTTTTCATTCCCAAAAAATTATTTAAAAAAATCATATTTAAAAAAATAAGCAAATTATCGAAAATCCCTTCACATCTTTTGGTCAGCCGCTCCTCCTCTCTTGTCAGGGAAAGTTTTGATGTGATTGAGTTTGACGGCCGGGAGGAGTTAACGAAAGTACGTTGGACTTACTATGCAAATTTCTACTAATTTGCATAAGTTTAAAACATTTTTTAAATTACTCATCTAAATTTGACTGACTCAAAGAACACATTGGAATAGATCATTTGTTTTTTTACAAAAGAAATGGGGAGAAACATGCCAAAAATATTTTTGGGGTACCAGAGCGCCACCTATTGGACAAAATTCAAAAAATTTTCTGTGATTGTAGATGTCACGATGACTGATATGAATTGTAATTTTCTGTATAGAATATGTATTTTTCATGAGTAAAAGGGCGAAAATTTTTAAAGCCTATAAGCCACGCCCACTTTTTAATCATTTTCAAAATATAGCTTAAGGGTCCGACGATTAACATATGTGCCAAGTTCTGTGGAAATCCATCAAGCCGTTTAGCTGAAACAAACTTTTTGACTCTTTAGCGCCCCCTATTGGTGAATCCAAACAAAATGGGGTAGATAGGACTTACCGCTCATACTTTGTAAGATTCTAGAGTCTCATCAATTTATTTTGAGAAATGGTGAAGATATCATCAATTAACACATGTGCTAGCTAGCGCACTGATTTTGACATGGTGTCATTAGCCCAATTTTCAATATTTCTGCATTTTTCTTCATCACAACAACTTAGCCTAGTCCATAGATCACATGTACGAAGTTTGAAGTTGATTCGACGAAAAATGTCGAATAGGTGATTAAAACTAAGTTTTGCATTTTTTGCGATCTAGCAAAAAATCTAGTTAGGCGGAAATGGGCGTGGCCAATACAAAAAAGATGGAGAATCAATCAAGGATCATGTGCATATAAAGTTTTTGACTGTAGGACCTACGGTTTGGGAGCTAGTAGCTGAAACGTGTTGACCTCTGCAATAGCGCCACCTAGGTGACCCGGGGTCCAAATTTTCGAATCTGAGTAGCGGTCAGGATTTTCTATCAGACTGCCATGTCAGATTTTTCCTTGCAATTTCAGGCTCTTGCGCCCATACAGACACAGCGGAGAAGAATAATAATAATAAATAATAAATAATAAATAATGAAAAATCCGTAGAAAAACAATAGGGTTCCCTGCCCTTTGGGCTTGGAACCCTAATAAATAATAAATAATGAAAAATCCGTAGAAAAACAATAGGGTTCCCTGCCCTTTGGGCTTGGAACCCTAATAATAAATAATAAATAATGAAAAATCCGTAGAAAAACAATAGGGTTCCCTGCCCTTTGGGCTTGGAACCCTAACTAGAACTGCAAGCAGTTATCAACGGGTTCCAAGCCCCCAGCGCCAGTCGCCTACCCGGCCCCGCCCTCCACTTCGCCAGTCCTCACGCGGTCCTGCCCCAAAAACACGTTCTCCCGCCGGCGTTCGTCAGCTCACTTCAACCGGCGCAATGAAAGTAACACTCAGGATACGTCATTAAACCTGCAAAGCCTATACACATATCTTTCAGAGGCATGGCTGACTCCTCAATCGTGATTACAATGGAATTCCACTGTTTCCTTATTAAAGAACGTGAAGATTTAATGAGTGAGGTTATCAAACAATGATCTATACATCAACAGAATATTACCAATAACATAAACACTTGATAATGTCTTTAGATTTAAAAGATTTTCAACAAAAACTATGAGTTTCATTTTGTGACTTACTGAACAAATGTTTTAAAAAATCATGAAAAATACATAAATCATCCTAAAATTACCAAAATATTCTCACATGGCAGTGTTAACATGCGGAATAATATGATGTTGTTTTTAAATCAGTTGACTCAAAGCTTTTTTGAAGAAAAATTGGGAAATATAACTATAAAGGTCACAACAAAAATAAAAATATTTATAAAAAAATAGTGCTACTTTCTAAAATTAGGAGAAAAATCTCAGATCACCATAGGTACATGTGGGATGTTATAAATGGCTTATATTTACTGTATACCTAAAAAGTTTTCTAACAAAAATTAATTACGTTGTTGTCCAACTATACAGAAAAACTGGTAAAAAGTTAAAAATTAATTAAAAATCTATGCTTTTGTACAGAAATCTCAAAATATTCCCAGGTTGCCTCTGTGACGTGAGAATTCTTCTTATATTTTTGTTGGGGTCATAAATGTAAAACTGTACTTACAATAAAATAATATTTGCATCAATGTCTGTAGACAAAAATATGTCCTAAAATTAAACACAAGGGGGAGCTCATATCAAGACGACATTTTTTTTGTTTCATAAACCACCTAAGAGTGAACTTTGTAGCAAATTACAAGAAGGTTGTGAGAACAGAATTTGCGCTACAATTGCTAGCCTAAAAACGTATTTTCGTAAATATAAAGCGCAAACCTCTTTGTGGAGCTGCGGCTTTCGTGACATAAGCTCTAGCCTATTCATTTAACACAATCTGGAAATCTTAGCCTCTTACATGCAAATAGTGATTTTTAGGAAATTTTTCAAATTTGAAATTTTAAATGATCATAAACCACGCCCACTTTGATCAATCATTACCATATTGATAATGTAGTCTTAAGACTTTATAGTGATGACAGCCACTAAGTTTCGTGCCGATCCATTTAGCCGGTTCAGCAGTATAATTTCTTCCCAGTTATAGCGCCCCCTATTGTTTAATCAAGTTGAAAACCAGGACATACACTTGAATTGACCTTAGGTATGACTGTTATGAACAGCTTTGAAAAATGTCAAAATCTCTTGAAGTTACGCTAAAAAAACTTTTTCATTCCCAAAAAATTATTTAAAAAAATCATATTTAAAAAAATAAGCAAATTATCGAAAATCCCTTCACATCTTTTGGTCAGCCGCTCCTCCTCTCTTGTCAGGGAAAGTTTTGATGTGATTGAGTTTGACGGCCGGGAGGAGTTAACGAAAGTACGTTGGACTTACTATGCAAATTTCTACTAATTTGCATAAGTTTAAAACATTTTTTAAATTACTCATCTAAATTTGACTGACTCAAAGAACACATTGGAATAGATCATTTGTTTTTTTACAAAAGAAATGGGGAGAAACATGCCAAAAATATTTTTGGGGTACCAGAGCGCCACCTATTGGACAAAATTCAAAAAATTTTCTGTGATTGTAGATGTCACGATGACTGATATGAATTGTAATTTTCTGTATAGAATATGTATTTTTCATGAGTAAAAGGGCGAAAATTTTTAAAGCCTATAAGCCACGCCCACTTTTTAATCATTTTCAAAATATAGCTTAAGGGTCCGACGATTAACATATGTGCCAAGTTCTGTGGAAATCCATCAAGCCGTTTAGCTGAAACAAACTTTTTGACTCTTTAGCGCCCCCTATTGGTGAATCCAAACAAAATGGGGTAGATAGGACTTACCGCTCATACTTTGTAAGGTTCTAGAGTCTCATCAATTTATTTTGAGAAATGGTGAAGATATCATCAATTAACACATGTGCTAGCTAGCGCACTGATTTTGACATGGTGTCATTAGCCCAATTTTCAATATTTCTGCATTTTTCTTCATCACAACAACTTAGCCTAGTCCATAGATCACATGTACGAAGTTTGAAGTTGATTCGACGAAAAATGTCGAATAGGTGATTAAAACTAAGTTTTGCATTTTTTGCGATCTAGCAAAAAATCTAGTTAGGCGGAAATGGGCGTGGCCAATACAAAAAAGATGGAGAATCAATCAAGGATCATGTGCATATAAAGTTTTTGACTGTAGGACCTACGGTTTGGGAGCTAGTAGCTAAAACGTGTTGACCTCTGCAATAGCGCCACCTAGGTGACCCGGGGTCCAAATTTTCGAATCTGAGTAGCGGTCAGGATTTTCTATCAGACTGCCATGTCAGATTTTTCCTTGCTATTTCAGGCTCTTGCGCCCATACAGACACAGCGGAGAAGAATAATAATAACTAGAACTGCAAGCAGTTATCAACGGGTTCCAAGCCCCCAGCGCCAGTCGCCCACCCGCCCCGCCCTCAACTTCGCCAGTCCTCATGCGGTCCAGCCCCAAAAACACGTTCTCCCGCCGGCGTCCCGTCAGCTCACTTCAACCGGCGCAATGAAACTAACACTCAGGATACGTCATTAAACCGGCAAAGCCTATACACATATCTTTCAGAGGCATGGCTGACTTCTCAATCGTGGTTACAATGGAATTCCACTGTTTCCTTATTAAAGAACGTGAAGATTTAATGAGTGAGATTATCAAACAATGATCTATACATCAACGGAATATTACAAATAACATAAATCCTTGATAATGTCTTTAGATTTAAAAGATTTTCAACAAAAACTATGAGTTTCATTTTGTGACTTACTGACCAAATGTTTTAAAAAATCATGAAAAATTCACAAATCATCCTAAAATTACCAAAATATTCTCACATGGCAGTGTTAACATGCGGAATACTATGATGTTGTTTTTAAATCAGTAGACTCAAAGCTTTTATGATAAAAAAATTGGGAAATATAACTATAAAGGTCACAACAAAAATTAAAATATTCATAAAAAAATAGTGCTACTTTCTAAAATTAGGAGAAAAATCTCAGATCACCATAGGTACATGTGGAATGTTGTAAATGGCTTATATTTACTGTATACCTAAAAAGCTTTCTAAAACAAATATTAATTACGTTGTTGTCCAACTATACAGAAAAACTGGTAAAAAGTTAAAAATTCATTAAAAATCTATGCTTTTGTATAGAAATCTCAAAATATTCCCAGGTTGCGTCTGTGATGTGAGAATTCTTCTCATATTTTTGATGGGGTCATAAATGTAAAACTGTACTTACAATAAAATAATATTTGCATTAGTGGCTGTAGACAAAAATATGTCCTACAATTAAACACTAGGGGGAGCTCAAATCAAAGAGGACATTTTTTTTGTTTCATAAACCACCTAAGAGTGAACTTTGTAGCAAATTACAAGAAGGTTGTGAGAACAGAATTTGCGCTACAATTGCTAGCCTAAAAATGTATTTTCATAAATATAAAGCGAAAACCTCAACATGGAGCTGCGGCTTTCGTGACATAAGCTCTAGCCTATCCAGCTAACACAATCTGGAAATCTTAGCCTCTTACATGCAAATAATGATTTTTAGGAAATTTTTCAAATTTGAAATTTTAAATGATCATAAGCCACGCCCACTTTGATAAATCATTACCATATTGATAATGTAATCTTAAGACTCTATAGTGATGACAACCACTAAGTTTCGTGCAGATCCATTTAGCCAGTTCAGCAGTATAATTTCTTCCCAGTTATAGCGCCCCCTATTGTTTAATCAAGTTGAAAACCAGGACATACACTTGAATTGACCTTAGGTATGACTGTTATGAACAGCTTTGAAAAATGTCAAAATCTTTTGAAGTTACTCTAAAAAAACTTTTTCATTCTCCAAAATTTTTAAAAAAAATCATATTAAAAAAAATAAGCAAATTATCCAAAATCCCTTCACATCTTTTGGTCAGCCGCTCCTCCTCTCTTGTCAGGGAAAGATGTGATGTGATTGAGTTTGACGGCCGGGAGGAGTTAACGAAAGTACGTTGGACTTACTATGCAAATTTCTACTAATTTGCATAAGTTTAAAACATTTTTTAAAATACTCATCTAAATTTGACTGACTCAATGAACATACTGGATGAGATCATTTGTTTTTTTACGAAAGTAATGGGGAGAAACATGCCAAAAATATTTTTGGGGTACCACAGCGCCACCTATTGGACAAAATTCAAAAAATTTTCTGTGATTGTAGATGTCATTATGACTGATATGAATTGTAATTTTCTGTATAGAATATGTATTTTTCAGGAGTAAATGGGCGAATTTGTTTAAAGCCTATTTATAGCCTATAAGCCACGCCCACTTTTTAATCATTTTCAAAATATAGCTTAAGGGTCCGATGATTAACATATGTGCCAAGTTCTGTGGAAATCCATCAAGCCGTTTAGCTGAAACAAACTTTTTGACTCTTTAGCGCCCCCTATTGGTGAATCCACACAAAATCGGGTAGATAGGGCTTACCGCTCATACTTCATAAGGGTGTAGAGTCTCATCAATTTATCTTGAGAAATGGTGAAGATATCATCAATTACCACATGTGCTAGCTAGCACACTGATTTTGACATGGTGTCATTAGCCCAATTTTCAATATTTCTGCATTTTTCTTCATCACCACAACTTATCTTAGTCCATAGATCATATGTACGAAGTTTGAAGTTGATTCGACGAAAAATGACGAATAGGTGATTAAAAGTAAGTTTTGAGTTTTTTGCGATCTAGCAAAAAATCTAGTTAGGCGGAAATGGGCGTGGCCAATACAAAAAAGATGGAGAATCACCCAAGGATCATGTACATATAAAGTTTATGACTGTAGGACCTACGGTTTGGGAGCTAGTAGCTGAAACGTGTTGACCTCCGCAATAGCGCCACCTAGGTGACGCGGGGTCCAAATTTTCGAATCTGAGTAGCGGTCAGGATTTTGTATCAGACTGCCATGTCAGATTTTTCCTGGCAATTTCTGGCTCCTGCCCCCATACAAACGTAGCGGAGAAGAATAATAAATAACTAGAACTGCAAGCAGTTATCAACGGGTTCCAAGCCCCCAGCGCCAGTCGCCTACCCGGCCCCGCCCTCCACTTCGCCAGTCCTCACGCGGTCCTGCCCCAAAAACACGTTCTCCCGCCGGCGTTCGTCAGCTCACTTCAACCGGCGCAATGAAAGTAACACTCAGGATACGTCATTAAACCTGCAAAGCCTATACACATATCTTTCAGAGGCATGGCTGACTCCTCAATCGTGATTACAATGGAATTCCACTGTTTCCTTATTAAAGAACGTGAAGATTTAATGAGTGAGGTTATCAAACAATGATCTATACATCAACAGAATATTACCAATAACATAAACACTTGATAATGTCTTTAGATTTAAAAGATTTTCAACAAAAACTATGAGTTTCATTTTGTGACTTACTGAACAAATGTTTTAAAAAATCATGAAAAATACATAAATCATCCTAAAATTACCAAAATATTCTCACATGGCAGTGTTAACATGCGGAATAATATGATGTTGTTTTTAAATCAGTTGACTCAAAGCTTTTTTGAAGAAAAATTGGGAAATATAACTATAAAGGTCACAACAAAAATAAAAATATTTATAAAAAAATAGTGCTACTTTCTAAAATTAGGAGAAAAATCTCAGATCACCATAGGTACATGTGGGATGTTATAAATGGCTTATATTTACTGTATACCTAAAAAGTTTTCTAACAAAAATTAATTACGTTGTTGTCCAACTATACAGAAAAACTGGTAAAAAGTTAAAAATTAATTAAAAATCTATGCTTTTGTACAGAAATCTCAAAATATTCCCAGGTTGCCTCTGTGACGTGAGAATTCTTCTTATATTTTTGTTGGGGTCATAAATGTAAAACTGTACTTACAATAAAATAATATTTGCATCAATGTCTGTAGACAAAAATATGTCCTAAAATTAAACACAAGGGGGAGCTCATATCAAGACGACATTTTTTTTGTTTCATAAACCACCTAAGAGTGAACTTTGTAGCAAATTACAAGAAGGTTGTGAGAACAGAATTTGCGCTACAATTGCTAGCCTAAAAACGTATTTTCGTAAATATAAAGCGCAAACCTCTTTGTGGAGCTGCGGCTTTCGTGACATAAGCTCTAGCCTATTCATTTAACACAATCTGGAAATCTTAGCCTCTTACATGCAAATAGTGATTTTTAGGAAATTTTTCAAATTTGAAATTTTAAATGATCATAAACCACGCCCACTTTGATCAATCATTACCATATTGATAATGTAGTCTTAAGACTTTATAGTGATGACAGCCACTAAGTTTCGTGCCGATCCATTTAGCCGGTTCAGCAGTATAATTTCTTCCCAGTTATAGCGCCCCCTATTGTTTAATCAAGTTGAAAACCAGGACATACACTTGAATTGACCTTAGGTATGACTGTTATGAACAGCTTTGAAAAATGTCAAAATCTCTTGAAGTTACGCTAAAAAAACTTTTTCATTCCCAAAAAATTATTTAAAAAAATCATATTTAAAAAAATAAGCAAATTATCGAAAATCCCTTCACATCTTTTGGTCAGCCGCTCCTCCTCTCTTGTCAGGGAAAGTTTTGATGTGATTGAGTTTGACGGCCGGGAGGAGTTAACGAAAGTACGTTGGACTTACTATGCAAATTTCTACTAATTTGCATAAGTTTAAAACATTTTTTAAATTACTCATCTAAATTTGACTGACTCAAAGAACACATTGGAATAGATCATTTGTTTTTTTACAAAAGAAATGGGGAGAAACATGCCAAAAATATTTTTGGGGTACCAGAGCGCCACCTATTGGACAAAATTCAAAAAATTTTCTGTGATTGTAGATGTCACGATGACTGATATGAATTGTAATTTTCTGTATAGAATATGTATTTTTCATGAGTAAAAGGGCGAAAATTTTTAAAGCCTATAAGCCACGCCCACTTTTTAATCATTTTCAAAATATAGCTTAAGGGTCCGACGATTAACATATGTGCCAAGTTCTGTGGAAATCCATCAAGCCGTTTAGCTGAAACAAACTTTTTGACTCTTTAGCGCCCCCTATTGGTGAATCCAAACAAAATGGGGTAGATAGGACTTACCGCTCATACTTTGTAAGGTTCTAGAGTCTCATCAATTTATTTTGAGAAATGGTGAAGATATCATCAATTAACACATGTGCTAGCTAGCGCACTGATTTTGACATGGTGTCATTAGCCCAATTTTCAATATTTCTGCATTTTTCTTCATCACAACAACTTAGCCTAGTCCATAGATCACATGTACGAAGTTTGAAGTTGATTCGACGAAAAATGTCGAATAGGTGATTAAAACTAAGTTTTGCATTTTTTGCGATCTAGCAAAAAATCTAGTTAGGCGGAAATGGGCGTGGCCAATACAAAAAAGATGGAGAATCAATCAAGGATCATGTGCATATAAAGTTTTTGACTGTAGGACCTACGGTTTGGGAGCTAGTAGCTAAAACGTGTTGACCTCTGCAATAGCGCCACCTAGGTGACCCGGGGTCCAAATTTTCGAATCTGAGTAGCGGTCAGGATTTTCTATCAGACTGCCATGTCAGATTTTTCCTTGCTATTTCAGGCTCTTGCGCCCATACAGACACAGCGGAGAAGAATAATAATAATAAATAATAAATAATAAATAATGAAAAATCCGTAGAAAAACAATAGGGTTCCCTGCCCTTTGGGCTTGGAACCCTAATAATGAAAAATCCGTAGAAAAACAATAGGGTTCCCTGCCCTTTGGGCTTGGAACCCTAACTAGAACTGCAAGCAGTTATCAACGGGTTCCAAGCCACCAGCGCCAGTCGCCCACCCGCCCCGCCCTCAACTTCGCCAGTCCTCACGCGGTCCCGCCCCAAAAACACGTTCTCCCGCCGGCGTCCCGTCAGCTCACTTCAACCGGCGCAATGAAAGTAACACTCAGGATACGTCATTAAACCTGCAAATCCTATACACATCTTTCAGAGGCATGGCTGACTTCTCAATCGTGATTACAATGGAATTCCACTGTTTCCTTATTAAAGAACGTGAAGATTTAATGAGTGAGATTATCAAACAATAATCTATACATCAACAGAATATTACAAACAACATAAATACTTGATAATGTCTTTAGATTTAATTGATTTTCAACAAAAACAATGAGTTTCATTTTGTGACTTACTGACCAAATGTTTCAAAAAATCATGAAAAATACATAACTCATCATAAAATTACCAAAATATTCTCACATGGCAGTGTTGACATGTGGAATAATATGATGTTGTTTTTAAATCAGTAGACTCAAAGCTTTTTTGAAGAAAAATCAGTAAATATAACTGTAAGGGTCACAGTCAAAATTAAAATATTCATAAAAAAATAGTGCTACTTTCTAAAATTTATAGAAAAATCTCAGATCACCATAGGTACATGTTGAATGTTGTAATTGGTTTATATTTACTGTATACCTAAAAAACTTTCTAACAAAAATTAATTACGTTGTTGTCCAACTATACAGAAAAACTGGCAAAAAGTTAAAAAATCATTAAAAATCAATGCTTTCGTACAAAAATCTCAAAATATTCCGAGATTGCCTCTGTGATGTGAGAATTCTTTTTATATTTTTGTTGGGGTCATAAATGTAAAATTGTACCTACAATAAAATAATATTTGCGTTAGTTGCTGTAGACAAAAATATGTCCTATAATTAAACACAAGGGGGAGCTCAAATCAAGACGACATTTTTTTTTGTTTCATAAACCACCTAAGAGTGAACTTTATGGCAAATGTCAAGAAGATTGTGAAAACAGAATTTGCGCTACAATTGCTAGCCTAAAAATGTATTTTTGTAAATTTAAAGCGCAAACATCTTCGTGGAGCTGCGGTTTTCAATATCTAAGCTCATGGCTATCCAGTTAACATAATCTGGAAAACGTAGCTTCTTACATGAAAATAATGATTTTTAGGAAATTTTTCAAATTTGAAATTTTAAATGATCATAAACCACGCCCACATTGATCAATCATTACCATATTGATAATGTAGTCTTAAGACTCTACAATGATGACAACCACTAAGTTTCGTGCAGATCCATTTAACCAGGTCAGCAGTATAATGTATTGCTATTTATAGCGCCCCCTATTGTTTAATCAAGGTGAAAATCAAGACATACACTTGAATTGACCTTAGGTTTGACTGTTATGAACACCTTTGAAAAATGTCAAAATCTTTTGAAGTTACGCTAAAAAAACTTTTTCATTCCCAAAAAATGATTTAAAAAAATCATAATAAAAAAAATAAGCAAATTATCCAAAATCCCTTCACATCTTTTGGTCAGCCGCTCCTCCTCTCTTGTCAGGGAAAGTTGTGATGTGATTGAGTTTGACGGCTGGGAGGAGTTAACGAAAGTACGTTGGACTTACTATGCACATTTCTGCTAATTTGCATAAGTTTAAAACATTTTTTAAAATACTCATCTAAATTTGACTGACTCAATGAACACACTGGATGAGATTATTTGTTTTTTTACGTAAGAAATGGGGAGAAACATGCCAAAAATATTTTTGGGGTACCACAGCGCCACCTATTGGACCAAATTCAACAAATTTTCTGTGATTGTAGATGTCACTATGACTGATAAGAATTGTAATTTTCTGTTTAGAATATATATTTTTCATGAGTAAAAGGGCAAAAAATTTTAAAGCCTATAAGCCACGCCCACTTTTTAATCATTTTCAAAATGTAGCTTAAGGGTCCGATGACTAACATATGTGCCAAGTTCTGGGGAAATCCATCAAGCCGTTTAGCTCAAACAAACTTTTTGACTCTTTAGCGCCCCCTATTGGTGAATCCAAACAAAATGGGGTAGATAGGGCTTACCGCTCATACTTCATAAGGGTCTAGAGTCTCATCAGTTTATCTTGAGAAATGGTGAAGATATCATCAATTACCACATGTGCTAGCTAGCGCGCTGATTTTGACATGGTGTCATTAGCCCAATTTTCAATATTTCTGCATTTTTCTTCATCACAACAACTTAGCTTAGTCCATAGATCACATGTACGAAGTTTGAAGTTGATTCGACAAAAAATGATGAATAGGTGATTAAAAGTAAGTTTTGCGTTTTTTGCGATCTAGCAAAAAATCTAGTTAGGCGGAAATGGGCGTGGCCAATACAAAAAAGATGGAGAATCATCCAAGGATCATGGACATATAAAGTTTTTGACTATAGGACCTACGGTTTGGGAGCTAGTAGCTAAAACGTGTTGACCTCCGCAATAGCGCCACCTAGGTGACGCGGGGTCCAAATTTTCGAATCTGAGTAGCGGTCAGGATTTTCTATCAGACTGCCATGTCAGATTTTCCCTGGCAATTTCAGGCTCTTGCGCCCATATAGACACAGCGGAGAAGAATAATAATAATAAACTAGAACTGCAAGCAGTTATCAACGGGTTCCAAGCCACCAGCGCCAGTCGCCCACCCGCCCCGCCCTCAACTTCGCCAGTCCTCACGCGGTCCCGCCCCAAAAACACGTTCTCCCGCCGGCGTCCCGTCAGCTCACTTCAACCGGCGCAATGAAACTAACACTCAGGATACGTCATTAAACCGGCTAAGCCTATACACATATCTTTCAGAGGCATGGCTGACTTCTCAATCGTGATTACAATGGAATTCCACTGTTTCCTTATTAAAGAACGTGAAGATTTAATGAGTGAGATTATTAAACAATAATCTATACATCAACAGAATGTTACAAATAACATAAATACTTTATAATGTGTTTAGATTTAATAGATTTTCAACAAAAACAATGAGTTTCATTTTGTGACTTGCTGACCAAATGTTTAAAAAAATCATGAAAAATACACAACTCATCCTAAAATTACCAAAATATTCTCACATGGCAGTGGTAACATGCGGAATAATATGATGTTGTTTTTAAATCAGTAGACTCAAAGCTTTTTTAAAGAAAAATTGGGAAATATAACTATAAAGGTCACAACAAAAATTAAAATATTCATAAAAAAATAGTGCTACTTTCTAAAATTAGGAGAAAAATCTCAGATAACCATAGGTACATGTGGAATGTTGTAAATGGCTTATATTTACTGTATACCTAAAAAGCTTTCTAACAAAAATTAATTACGTTGTTGTCCAACTATACAAAATAACTGGCAAAAAGTAAAAAATTCATTAAAAATCAATGCTTTTGTACAAAAATCTCAAAATATTCCCAGATTGCCTCTGTGACGTGTGTATTGTGGTCATATTTTTGTAAGATCATAAATGTAAAACTTTTCTTACAATAAAATAATATTTGCATTAGTGGCTGTAGACAAAAATATGTCCTATAATTGAACACTAGGGGGAGCTCAAATCAAGACGACATTTTTTTTGTTTCATAAACCACCTAAGAGTGAACTTTGTGGTAAATTACAAGAAGATTGTGAGAACAGAATTTGTGCCACACTTGCTAGCGTAAAAATGTATTTTTGTTAATATAAAGCGCAAACCTCTTTGTGGAGCTGCGGCTATCGTGACATAAGCTCTAGCCTATCCAGTAACCACAATCTGGAAATCTTAGCCTCTTACATGCAAATAGTGATTTTTAGGAAATTTTTCAAATTTGAAATTTTAAATGATCGTAAACCACGCCCACTTTGATCAATCATTACCATATTGATAATGTAGTCTTAAGACTCTATAGTGATGACAACCACTAAGTTTCGTGCAGATCCATTTAGCTGGTTGAGCAGTATAATTTCTTCCCAGTTATAGCGCCCCCTATTGTTTAATCAAGTTGAAAACCAGGACATACACTTGAATTGACCTTAGGTATGAGTGTTATGAACAGCTTTGAAAAATGTCAAAATCTTTTGAAGTTACGCTAAAAAAACTTTTTCATTCCCAAAAAATTATTTAAAAAAATCATATTAAAAAAAATAAGCAAATTATCCAAAATCCCTTCACAACTTTTGGTCAGCCGCTCCCCCCCTCTTGTCAGGCAAAGTTGTGATGTGATTGAGTTTGACGGCCGGGAGGAGTTAACGAAAGTACGTTTGACTTACTATGCAAATTTCTACTAATTAGCATAAGTTTAAATTATTTTTTAAAATACTCATCTAAATTTGACTGACTCAATGAACATACTGGATGAGCCCATTTGTTTTTTTACTAAAACATTGAGGAGAGACATGCCAAAACCTTTTTTGGGGTACAACAGCGCCACCTATTGGACAAAATTCAAATTTATATCTGTGATTGTAGATGTCACTATGACTGATAAAATTTGTAACTTTCTGTATAGAATATGTATTTTTCATCAGTTAAAGGGCGAAAATTTTTAAAGCCTATAAGCCACGCCCACTTTTTAATCATTTTCAAAATATAGCTTAAAGGTCTGATGATTAACATATGTGCCAAGTTCTGTGGAAATCCATCAAGCCGTTTAGCTCAAACTAACTTTTTGCCTCTTTAGCGCCCCCTTTTGGTGAATCCGAACAAAATGGGGAAGATAGGGCTTACCGCTCATACTTCATAAGGGTCTAGAGTCTCATCACTTTATCTTGAGATATGGTGAAGATATCATCAATTAGCACATGTGATAGCTAGCGCACTGATTTTGACATGTTGTCATTAGCCCAATTTTCAATATTTCTGCGTTTTTCTGCATCACAACAACTTATCTTAGTCCATAGATCATATGTACAAAGTTTGAAGTTGATTCGACGAAAAATGACGAATAGGTGATTAAAACTAAGTTTTGCATTTTTTGCGATCTAGCAAAAAATCTAGTTAGGCGGAAATGGGCGTGGCCAATACAAAAAAGATGGAGAATCATCCAAGGATCATGGACATATAAAGTTTTTGACTATAGGACCTACGGTTTGGGAGCTAGTAACTAAAACGTGTTGACCTCCGCAATAGCGCCACCTAGGTGACGCGGGGTCCTAATTCTCGAACCTGAGTAGCGGTCAGGATTTTCTATCAGACTGCCATGTCAGATTTTCCCTGGCAATTTCAGGCTCTTGCGCCCATACAGACACAGCGGAGAAGAATAATAATAATAAATAATAAATAATAAATAATGAAAAATCCGTAGAAAAACAATAGGGTTCCCTGCCCTTTGGGCTTGGAACCCTAATAAATAATAAATAATAAACTAGAACTGCAAGCAGTTATCAACGGGTTCCAAGCCCCCAGCGCCAGTCGCCCACCCGGCCCCGCCCTCAACTTCGCCAGTCCTCACGCGGTCCCGCCCCAAAAACACGTTCTCCCGCCGGCGTCCCGTCAGCTCACTTCAACCGGCGCAACGAAAGTAACACTCAGGATACGTCATTAAACCTGCAAAGCCTATACACATATCTTTCAGAGGCATGGCAGACTTCTCAACCGTGATTACAATGGAATTCCACTGTTTCCTTATTAAAGAAGGTGAAGATTTAATGAGTGAGATTATCAAACAATGATCTATACATCAACAGAATATTACAAATAACATAAATACTTGATAATGTCTTTAGATTTAAAAGATTTTCAACAAAAACTACGAGTTTCATTTTGTGACTTACTGACCAAATGTTTTAAAAAATCATGAAAAATACATAAATCATCCTAAAATTACCAAAATATTCTCACATGGCAGTGTTAACATGCGGAATAATATGATGTTGTTTTTAAATCAGTAGACTCAAAGCTTTTTTGAAGAAAAATTGGGAAATATAACTATAAAGGTCACAACAAAAATTCAAATATTCATAAAAAAATAGTGCTACTTTCTAAAATTAGGAGAAAAATCTCAGATCACCATAGGTACATGTGGAATGTTGTAAACGGCTTATATTTACTGTATACCTAAAAAAAACTTTCTAACAAAAATTAATTACGTTGTTGTCCAACTATAAAGAAAAACTGGTAAAAAGTTAAAAATTCATTAAAAATCTATGCTTTTGTACAGAAATCTCAAAATATTCCCAGGTTGCCTCTGTGATGTGAGAATTCTTCTTATATTTTTGTTGGCGTCATAAATGTAAAACTGTACTTACAATAAAATAATATTTACATTAGTGGCTGTAGACAAAAATATGTCCTACAATTAAACACAAGGGGGAGCTCAAATCAATACGACATTTTTGTTCTTTCATAAACCACCTAAGAGTGAACTTTGTGGCAAATTACAAGAAGATTGTGAGAACAGAATTTGCGCTACAATTGCTAGCCTAAAAATGTATTTTCGTAAATATAAAGCGCAAACCTCTTCATGGAGCTGCGGCTTTCGTGACATAAGCTCTAGCCAATCCAGTTAACACAATCTGGAAATCTTAGCCTCTTACATGCAAATTGTGATTTTTAGGAAATTTTTCAAATTTGAAATTTTAAATGATCATAAACCACGCCCACTTTGATCAATCATTACCATATTGATAATGTAGTCTTAAGACTCTATAGTGATGACAACCACTAAGTTTCGTGCAGATCCATTTAGCTGGTTCAGCAATATAATTTCTTCCCAGTTATAGCGCCCCCTATTGTTTAATCAAGGTGAAAACCAGGACATACACTTGAATTGACCTTAGGTATGATTGTTATGAACAGCTATGAAAAATGTCAAAGTCTTTTGAAGTTACGCTAAAAAAACTTTTTCATTCCCAAAAAATTATTTTAAAAAATCATATTAAAAAAATAAGCAAATTATCCAAAATCCCTTCACATCTTTTGGTCAGCCGCTCCTCCTCTCTTGTCAGGGAAAGTTGTGATGTGATTGAGTTTGACGGCCGGGAGGAGTTAACGAAAGTACGTTGGACTTACTATGCAAATTTCTACTAATTTGCATAAGTTTAAAACAGTTTTTATAATACTCATCTAAATTTGACTGATTCAATGAACACACTGGATGAGATCATTTGTTTTTTTACGAAAGAAATGGGGAGAACCATGCCAAAAATATTTTTGGGGTACCACAGCGCCACCTATTGGACAAAATTCAAAAAAATTTCTGTGATTGTAGATGTCACTATGACTGATATGAATTGTAATTTTCTGTATAGAATATGTATTTTTCATGAGTAAAAGGGCGTAAATTTTTAAATCCTATAAGCCACGCCCACTTTTTAATCATTTTCAAAATATAGCTTAAGGGTCCGATGATTAACATATATGCCAAGTTCTGTGGAAATCCATCAAGCCGTTTAGCTGAAACAAACTTTTTGACTCTTTAGCGCCCCCTATTGGTGAATCCAAACAAAATGGGGTAGATAGGGCTTACCGCTCATACTTCATAAGGGTCTAGAGTCTCATCAATTTTTCTTGAGAAATGGTCAAGATATCATCAATTACCTCATGTGCTAGCTAGCGCACAGATTTTGACATGGTGTCATTAGCCCAATTTTCAATATTTCTGCATTTTTCTTCATCACAACAACTTACCTTAGTCCATAGATCACATGTACGAAGTTTGAAGTTGATTCGACGAAAACTGACGAATAGGTGATTAAAAGTAAGTTTTGCGTTTTTTGCGATCTAGCAAAAAATCTAGTTAGGCGGAAATGGGCGTGGCCAATACAAAAAAGATGGAGAATCATCCAAGGATCATGGACATATAAAGTTTTTGACTATAGGACCTACGGTTTGGGAGCTAGTAACTAAAACGTGTTGACCTCCGCAATAGCGCCACCTAGGTGACGCGGGGTCCAAATTTTCGAATCTGAGTAGCGGTCAGGATTTTCTATCAGACTGCCATGTCAGATTTTCCCTGGCAATTTCAGGCTCTTGCGCCCATACAGACACAGCGGAGAAGAATAATAATAATAAACTAGAACTGCAAGCAGTTATCAACGGGTTCCAAGCCACCAGCGCCAGTCGCCCACCCGCCCCGCCCTCAACTTCGCCAGTCCTCACGCGGTCCCGCCCCAAAAACACGTTCTCCCGCCGGCGTCCCGTCAGCTCACTTCAACCGGCGCAATGAAACTAACACTCAGGATACGTCATTAAACCGGCTAAGCCTATACACATATCTTTCAGAGGCATGGCTGACTTCTCAATCGTGATTACAATGGAATTCCACTGTTTCCTTATTAAAGAACGTGAAGATTTAATGAGTGAGATTATTAAACAATAATCTATACATCAACAGAATGTTACAAATAACATAAATACTTTATAATGTGTTTAGATTTAATAGATTTTCAACAAAAACAATGAGTTTCATTTTGTGACTTGCTGACCAAATGTTTAAAAAAATCATGAAAAATACACAACTCATCCTAAAATTACCAAAATATTCTCACATGGCAGTGGTAACATGCGGAATAATATGATGTTGTTTTTAAATCAGTAGACTCAAAGCTTTTTTAAAGAAAAATTGGGAAATATAACTATAAAGGTCACAACAAAAATTAAAATATTCATAAAAAAATAGTGCTACTTTCTAAAATTAGGAGAAAAATCTCAGATAACCATAGGTACATGTGGAATGTTGTAAATGGCTTATATTTACTGTATACCTAAAAAGCTTTCTAACAAAAATTAATTACGTTGTTGTCCAACTATACAAAATAACTGGCAAAAAGTAAAAAATTCATTAAAAATCAATGCTTTTGTACAAAAATCTCAAAATATTCCCAGATTGCCTCTGTGACGTGTGTATTGTGGTCATATTTTTGTAAGATCATAAATGTAAAACTTTTCTTACAATAAAATAATATTTGCATTAGTGGCTGTAGACAAAAATATGTCCTATAATTGAACACTAGGGGGAGCTCAAATCAAGACGACATTTTTTTTGTTTCATAAACCACCTAAGAGTGAACTTTGTGGTAAATTACAAGAAGATTGTGAGAACAGAATTTGTGCCACACTTGCTAGCGTAAAAATGTATTTTTGTTAATATAAAGCGCAAACCTCTTTGTGGAGCTGCGGCTATCGTGACATAAGCTCTAGCCTATCCAGTAACCACAATCTGGAAATCTTAGCCTCTTACATGCAAATAGTGATTTTTAGGAAATTTTTCAAATTTGAAATTTTAAATGATCGTAAACCACGCCCACTTTGATCAATCATTACCATATTGATAATGTAGTCTTAAGACTCTATAGTGATGACAACCACTAAGTTTCGTGCAGATCCATTTAGCTGGTTGAGCAGTATAATTTCTTCCCAGTTATAGCGCCCCCTATTGTTTAATCAAGTTGAAAACCAGGACATACACTTGAATTGACCTTAGGTATGAGTGTTATGAACAGCTTTGAAAAATGTCAAAATCTTTTGAAGTTACGCTAAAAAAACTTTTTCATTCCCAAAAAATTATTTAAAAAAATCATATTAAAAAAAATAAGCAAATTATCCAAAATCCCTTCACAACTTTTGGTCAGCCGCTCCCCCCCTCTTGTCAGGCAAAGTTGTGATGTGATTGAGTTTGACGGCCGGGAGGAGTTAACGAAAGTACGTTTGACTTACTATGCAAATTTCTACTAATTAGCATAAGTTTAAATTATTTTTTAAAATACTCATCTAAATTTGACTGACTCAATGAACATACTGGATGAGCCCATTTGTTTTTTTACTAAAACATTGAGGAGAGACATGCCAAAACCTTTTTTGGGGTACAACAGCGCCACCTATTGGACAAAATTCAAATTTATATCTGTGATTGTAGATGTCACTATGACTGATAAAATTTGTAACTTTCTGTATAGAATATGTATTTTTCATCAGTTAAAGGGCGAAAATTTTTAAAGCCTATAAGCCACGCCCACTTTTTAATCATTTTCAAAATATAGCTTAAAGGTCTGATGATTAACATATGTGCCAAGTTCTGTGGAAATCCATCAAGCCGTTTAGCTCAAACTAACTTTTTGCCTCTTTAGCGCCCCCTTTTGGTGAATCCGAACAAAATGGGGAAGATAGGGCTTACCGCTCATACTTCATAAGGGTCTAGAGTCTCATCACTTTATCTTGAGATATGGTGAAGATATCATCAATTAGCACATGTGATAGCTAGCGCACTGATTTTGACATGTTGTCATTAGCCCAATTTTCAATATTTCTGCGTTTTTCTGCATCACAACAACTTATCTTAGTCCATAGATCATATGTACAAAGTTTGAAGTTGATTCGACGAAAAATGACGAATAGGTGATTAAAACTAAGTTTTGCATTTTTTGCGATCTAGCAAAAAATCTAGTTAGGCGGAAATGGGCGTGGCCAATACAAAAAAGATGGAGAATCATCCAAGGATCATGGACATATAAAGTTTTTGACTATAGGACCTACGGTTTGGGAGCTAGTAACTAAAACGTGTTGACCTCCGCAATAGCGCCACCTAGGTGACGCGGGGTCCAAATTCTCGAACCTGAGTAGCGGTCAGGATTTTCTATCAGACTGCCATGTCAGATTTTCCCTGGCAATTTCAGGCTCTTGCGCCCATACAGACACAGCGGAGAAGAATAATAATAATAAATAATAAATAATAAATAATGAAAAATCCGTAGAAAAACAATAGGGTTCCCTGCCCTTTGGGCTTGGAACCCTAATAATAAATAATAAATAATGAAAAATCCGTAGAAAAACAATAGGGTTCCCTGCCCTTTGGGCTTGGAACCCTAATAATGAAAAATCCGTAGAAAAACAATAGGGTTCCCTGCCCTTTGGGCTTGGAACCCTAACTAGAACTGCAAGCAGTTATCAACGGGTTCCAAGCCCCCAGCGCCAGTCGCCCACCCGGCCCCGCCCTCAACTTCGCCAGTCCTCACGCGGTCCCGCCCCAAAAACACGTTCTCCCGCCGGCGTCCCGTCAGCTCACTTCAACCGGCGCAACGAAAGTAACACTCAGGATACGTCATTAAACCTGCAAAGCCTATACACATATCTTTCAGAGGCATGGCAGACTTCTCAACCGTGATTACAATGGAATTCCACTGTTTCCTTATTAAAGAAGGTGAAGATTTAATGAGTGAGATTATCAAACAATGATCTATACATCAACAGAATATTACAAATAACATAAATACTTGATAATGTCTTTAGATTTAAAAGATTTTCAACAAAAACTACGAGTTTCATTTTGTGACTTACTGACCAAATGTTTTAAAAAATCATGAAAAATACATAAATCATCCTAAAATTACCAAAATATTCTCACATGGCAGTGTTAACATGCGGAATAATATGATGTTGTTTTTAAATCAGTAGACTCAAAGCTTTTTTGAAGAAAAATTGGGAAATATAACTATAAAGGTCACAACAAAAATTCAAATATTCATAAAAAAATAGTGCTACTTTCTAAAATTAGGAGAAAAATCTCAGATCACCATAGGTACATGTGGAATGTTGTAAACGGCTTATATTTACTGTATACCTAAAAAAAACTTTCTAACAAAAATTAATTACGTTGTTGTCCAACTATAAAGAAAAACTGGTAAAAAGTTAAAAATTCATTAAAAATCTATGCTTTTGTACAGAAATCTCAAAATATTCCCAGGTTGCCTCTGTGATGTGAGAATTCTTCTTATATTTTTGTTGGCGTCATAAATGTAAAACTGTACTTACAATAAAATAATATTTACATTAGTGGCTGTAGACAAAAATATGTCCTACAATTAAACACAAGGGGGAGCTCAAATCAATACGACATTTTTGTTCTTTCATAAACCACCTAAGAGTGAACTTTGTGGCAAATTACAAGAAGATTGTGAGAACAGAATTTGCGCTACAATTGCTAGCCTAAAAATGTATTTTCGTAAATATAAAGCGCAAACCTCTTCATGGAGCTGCGGCTTTCGTGACATAAGCTCTAGCCAATCCAGTTAACACAATCTGGAAATCTTAGCCTCTTACATGCAAATTGTGATTTTTAGGAAATTTTTCAAATTTGAAATTTTAAATGATCATAAACCACGCCCACTTTGATCAATCATTACCATATTGATAATGTAGTCTTAAGACTCTATAGTGATGACAACCACTAAGTTTCGTGCAGATCCATTTAGCTGGTTCAGCAATATAATTTCTTCCCAGTTATAGCGCCCCCTATTGTTTAATCAAGGTGAAAACCAGGACATACACTTGAATTGACCTTAGGTATGATTGTTATGAACAGCTATGAAAAATGTCAAAGTCTTTTGAAGTTACGCTAAAAAAACTTTTTCATTCCCAAAAAATTATTTTAAAAAATCATATTAAAAAAATAAGCAAATTATCCAAAATCCCTTCACATCTTTTGGTCAGCCGCTCCTCCTCTCTTGTCAGGGAAAGTTGTGATGTGATTGAGTTTGACGGCCGGGAGGAGTTAACGAAAGTACGTTGGACTTACTATGCAAATTTCTACTAATTTGCATAAGTTTAAAACAGTTTTTATAATACTCATCTAAATTTGACTGATTCAATGAACACACTGGATGAGATCATTTGTTTTTTTACGAAAGAAATGGGGAGAACCATGCCAAAAATATTTTTGGGGTACCACAGCGCCACCTATTGGACAAAATTCAAAAAAATTTCTGTGATTGTAGATGTCACTATGACTGATATGAATTGTAATTTTCTGTATAGAATATGTATTTTTCATGAGTAAAAGGGCGTAAATTTTTAAATCCTATAAGCCACGCCCACTTTTTAATCATTTTCAAAATATAGCTTAAGGGTCCGATGATTAACATATATGCCAAGTTCTGTGGAAATCCATCAAGCCGTTTAGCTGAAACAAACTTTTTGACTCTTTAGCGCCCCCTATTGGTGAATCCAAACAAAATGGGGTAGATAGGGCTTACCGCTCATACTTCATAAGGGTCTAGAGTCTCATCAATTTTTCTTGAGAAATGGTCAAGATATCATCAATTACCTCATGTGCTAGCTAGCGCACAGATTTTGACATGGTGTCATTAGCCCAATTTTCAATATTTCTGCATTTTTCTTCATCACAACAACTTACCTTAGTCCATAGATCACATGTACGAAGTTTGAAGTTGATTCGACGAAAACTGACGAATAGGTGATTAAAAGTAAGTTTTGCGTTTTTTGCGATCTAGCAAAAAATCTAGTTAGGCGGAAATGGGCGTGGCCAATACAAAAAAGATGGAGAATCATCCAAGGATCATGGACATATAAAGTTTTTGACTATAGGACCTACGGTTTGGGAGCTAGTAACTAAAACGTGTTGACCTCCGCAATAGCGCCACCTAGGTGACGCGGGGTCCAAATTTTCGAATCTGAGTAGCGGTCAGGATTTTCTATCAGACTGCCATGTCAGATTTTCCCTGGCAATTTCAGGCTCTTGCGCCCATACAGACACAGCGGAGAAGAATAATAATAATAAATAATAAACTAGAACTGCAAGCAGTTATCAACGGGTTCCAAGCCCCCAGCGCCAGTCGCCTACCCGGCCCCGCCCTCCACTTCGCCAGTCCTCACGCGGTCCCGCCCCAAAAACACGTTCTCCCGCCGGCGTTCGTCAGCTCACTTCAACCGGCGCAATGAAAGTAACACTCAGGATACGTCATTAAACCTGCAAAGCCTATACACATATCTTTCAGAGGCATGGCTGACTCCTCAATCGTGATTACAATGGAATTCCACTGTTTCCTTATTAAAGAACGTGAAGATTTAATGAGTGAGGTTATCAAACAATGATCTATACATCAACAGAATATTACCAATAACATAAACACTTGATAATGTCTTTAGATTTAAAAGATTTTCAACAAAAACTACGAGTTTCATTTTGGGACTTACTGACCAAATGTTTTAAAAAATCATGAAAAATACATAAATCATCATAAAATTACCAAAATATTCTCACATGGCAGTGTTAACATGCGGAATAATATGATGTTGTTTTTAAATCAGTAGACTCAAAGCTTTTTTGAAGAAAAATTGGGAAATATAACTATAAAGGTCACAACAAAAATTAAAATATTCATAAAAGAATAGTGCTACTTTCTAAAATTAGGAGAAAAATCTCAGATCACCATAGGTACATGTGGAATGTTGTAAATGGCTTATATTTACTGTATACCTAAAAAGCTTTCTAACAAAAATTAATTACGTTGTTGTCCAACTATACAGAAAAACTGGTAAAAAGTTAAAAATTCATTAAAAATCTATGTTTTTGTACAGAAATCTCAAAATATTCCTAGCTTGCCTCTGTGATGTGAGAATTCTTCTTATATTTTTGTTGGGGTCATAAATGTAAAACTGTACTTACAATAAAATAATATTTGAATTAGTGGCTGTAGAAAAAAATATGTCCTATAATTAAACACTAGGGGGAGCTCAAATCAAGACGACATTTTTTTTATTTCATAAACCACCTAAGAGTGAACTTTGTGACAAATTACCAGAAGATTATGAGAACAGAATTTGCGCTACAATTGCTAGCCTAAAAATGTATTTTTGTAAATATAAAGCGCAAACCTCTTTGTGGAGCTGCGGCTTTCGTGACATAAGCTCTAGCCTATCCAGTTAACACAATCTGGAAATCTTAGCCTCTTACATGCAAATAGTGATTTTTAGGAAATTTTTCAAATTTGAAATTTTAAATGATCATAAACCACGCCCACTTTGATCAATCATTACCATATTGATAATGTAGTCTTAAGCCTCTATAGTGATGACAACCACTAAGTTTCGTGCAGATCCATTTAGCCGGTTAAGCAGTATAATTGCTTCCCAGTTATAGCGCCCCCTATTGTTTAATCAAGTTGAAAACCAGGACATACACATGAATTGACCTTAGGTATGGCTGTTATGAACAGCTTTGAAAAATGTCAAAATCTTTTGAAGTTATGCTAAAAAAACTTTTTCATTCCCAAAAAATTATTTAAAAAAATCATATTAAAAAAAATAAGCAAATTATCCAAAATCCCTTCACATCTTTTGGTCAGCCGCTCCTCCTCTCTTGTCAGGGAAAGTTGTGATGTGATTGAGTTTGACGGCCGGGAGGAGTTAACGAAAGTACGCTGGACTTACTATGCAAATTTCTACTAATTTGCATAAGTTTAAAACATTTTTTAAAATACTCATCTAAATTTGACTGACTCAATGAACACACTGGATGAGATCATTTGTTTTTTTACAAAAGAAATGGGGAGAAACATGCCAAAAATATTTTTGGGGTACCACAGCGCCACCTATTGGACAAAATTCAAAAAATTTTCTGTGATTGTAGATGTCACTATGACTGATATGAATTGTAATTTTCTGTATAGAATATGTATTTTTCATGAGTAAAAGGGCGAAAATTTTTAAAGCCTATAAGCCACGCCCACTTTTTAATCATTTTCAAAATATAGCTTAAGGGTCCGATGATTAACATATCTGCCAAGTTCTGTGGAAATCCATCAAGCCGTTTAGCTGGAACAAGCTTTTTGACTCTTTAGCGCCCCCTATTTGTGAATCCAAACAAAATGGGGTAGATAGGGCTTACCGCTCATCCTTCATAAGGGTCTAGAGTCTCATCAATTTATCTTGAGAAATGGTGAAGATATCATCAATTACCACATGTGCTAGCTAGCGCACTGATTTTGACATGGTGTCATTAGCCCAATTTTCAATATTTCTGCATTTTTCTTCATCACAACAACTTACCTTAGTCCACAGATCATATGTACGAAGGTTGAAGTTGATTCGACGAAAAATGTCGAATAGGTGATTAAAACTAAGTTTTGCATTTTTTGCGATATAGCAAAAAATCTAGTTAGGCGGAAATGGGCGTGGCCAATACAAAAAAGATGGAGAATCAATCAAGGATCATGTACATATAAAGTTTTTGACTGTAGGACCTACGGTTTGGGAGCTAGTAGCTCAAACGTGTTGACCTCCGCAATAGCGCCACCTAGGTGACACGGCGTCCAAATTCTCGAACCTGAGTAGCGGTCAGGATTTTCTATCAGACTGCCATGTCAGATTTTCCCTGGCAATTTCAGGCTCTTGCGCCCATACAGACACAGCGGAGAAGAATAATAATAATAAATAATAAATAATAAATAATGAAAAATCCGTAGAAAAACAATAGGGTTCCCTGCCCTTTGGGCTTGGAACCCTAATAATAAATAATGAAAAATCCGTAGAAAAACAATAGGGTTCCCTGCCCTTTGGGCTTGGAACCCTAACTAGAACTGCAAGCAGTTATCAACGGGTTCCAAGCCCCCAGCGCCAGTCGCCCACCCGGCCCCGCCCTCACCTTCGCCGGTCCTCACGCGGTCCCGCCCCAAAAACACGTTCTCCCGCCGGCGTCCCGTCAGCTCACTTCAACCGGCGCAATGAAAGTAACACTCAGGATACGTCATTAAACCTGCAAAGCCTATACACATCTTTCAGAGGCATGGCTGACTTCTCAATCGTGATTACAATGGAATTCCACTGTTTCCTTATTAAAGAACGTGAAGATTTAATGAGTGAGATTATCAAACAATAATCTATACATCAACAGAATATTACAAACAACATAAATACTTGATAATGTCTTTAGATTTAATTGATTTTCAACAAAAACAATGAGTTTCATTTTGTGACTTACTGACCAAATGTTTCAAAAAATCATAAAAAATACATAACTCATCATAAAATTACCAAAATATTCTCACATGGCAGTGTTGACATGTGGAATAATATGATGTTGTTTTTAAATCAGTAGACTCAAAGCTTTTTTGAAGAAAAATCAGTAAATATAACTGTAAGGGTCACAGTCAAAATTAAAATATTCATAAAAAAATAGTGCTACTTTCTAAAATTTATAGAAAAATCTCAGATCACCATAGGTACATGTTGAATGTTGTAATTGGTTTATATTTACTGTATACCTAAAAAACTTTCTAACAAAAATTAATTACGTTGTTGTCCAACTATACAGAAAAACTGGCAAAAAGTTAAAAAATCATTAAAAATCAATGCTTTCGTACAAAAATCTCAAAATATTCCGAGATTGCCTCTGTGATGTGAGAATTCTTTTTATATTTTTGTTGGGGTCATAAATGTAAAATTGTACCTACAATAAAATAATATTTGCGTTAGTTGCTGTAGACAAAAATATGTCCTATAATTAAACACAAGGGGGAGCTCAAATCAAGACGACATTTTTTTTTGTTTCATAAACCACCTAAGAGTGAACTTTATGGCAAATGTCAAGAAGATTGTGAAAACAGAATTTGCGCTACAATTGCTAGCCTAAAAATGTATTTTTGTAAATTTAAAGCGCAAACATCTTCGTGGAGCTGCGGTTTTCAATATCTAAGCTCATGGCTATCCAGTTAACATAATCTGGAAAACGTAGCTTCTTACATGAAAATAATGATTTTTAGGAAATTTTTCAAATTTGAAATTTTAAATGATCATAAACCACGCCCACATTGATCAATCATTACCATATTGATAATGTAGTCTTAAGACTCTACAATGATGACAACCACTAAGTTTCGTGCAGATCCATTTAACCAGGTCAGCAGTATAATGTATTGCTATTTATAGCGCCCCCTATTGTTTAATCAAGGTGAAAATCAAGACATACACTTGAATTGACCTTAGGTTTGACTGTTATGAACACCTTTGAAAAATGTCAAAATCTTTTGAAGTTACGCTAAAAAAACTTTTTCATTCCCAAAAAATGATTTAAAAAAATCATAATAAAAAAAATAAGCAAATTATCCAAAATCCCTTCACATCTTTTGGTCAGCCGCTCCTCCTCTCTTGTCAGGGAAAGTTGTGATGTGATTGAGTTTGACGGCTGGGAGGAGTTAACGAAAGTACGTTGGACTTACTATGCACATTTCTGCTAATTTGCATAAGTTTAAAACATTTTTTAAAATACTCATCTAAATTTGACTGACTCAATGAACACACTGGATGAGATAATTTGTTTTTTTACGTAAGAAATGGGGAGAAACATGCCAAAAATATTTTTGGGGTACCACAGCGCCACCTATTGGACCAAATTCAAAAAATTTTCTGTGATTGTAGATGTCACTATGACTGATAAGAATTGTAATTTTCTGTTTAGAATATATATTTTTCATGAGTAAAAGGGCGAAAAATTTTAAAGCCTATAAGCCACGCCCACTTTTTAATCATTTTCAAAATGTAGCTTAAGGGTCCGATGACTAACATATGTGCCAAGTTCTGGGGAAATCCATCAAGCCGTTTAGCTCAAACAAACTTTTTGACTCTTTAGCGCCCCCTATTGGTGAATCCAAACAAAATGGGGTAGATAGGGCTTACCGCTCATACTTCATAAGGGTCTAGAGTCTCATCAGTTTATCTTGAGAAATGGTGAAGATATCATCAATTACCACATGTGCTAGCTAGCGCGCTGATTTTGACATGGTGTCATTAGCCCAATTTTCAATATTTCTGCATTTTTCTTCATCACAACAACTTAGCTTAGTCCATAGATCACATGTACGAAGTTTGAAGTTGATTCGACAAAAAATGATGAATAGGTGATTAAAAGTAAGTTTTGCGTTTTTTGCGATCTAGCAAAAAATCTAGTTAGGCGGAAATGGGCGTGGCCAATACAAAAAAGATGGAGAATCATCCAAGGATCATGGACATATAAAGTTTTTGACTATAGGACCTACGGTTTGGGAGCTAGTAGCTAAAACGTGTTGACCTCCGCAATAGCGCCACCTAGGTGACGCGGGGTCCAAATTTTCGAATCTGAGTAGCGGTCAGGATTTTCTATCAGACTGCCATGTCAGATTTTCCCTGGCAATTTCAGGCTCTTGCGCCCATACAGACACAGCGGAGAAGAATAATAATAACTAGAACTGCAAGCAGTTATCAACGGGTTCCAAGCCCCCAGCGCCAGTCGCCTACCCGGCCCCGCCCTCCACTTCGCCAGTCCTCACGCGGTCCTGCCCCAAAAACACGTTCTCCCGCCGGCGTTCGTCAGCTCACTTCAACCGGCGCAATGAAAGTAACACTCAGGATACGTCATTAAACCTGCAAAGCCTATACACATATCTTTCAGAGGCATGGCTGACTCCTCAATCGTGATTACAATGGAATTCCACTGTTTCCTTATTAAAGAACGTGAAGATTTAATGAGTGAGGTTATCAAACAATGATCTATACATCAACAGAATATTACCAATAACATAAACACTTGATAATGTCTTTAGATTTAAAAGATTTTCAACAAAAACTATGAGTTTCATTTTGTGACTTACTGAACAAATGTTTTAAAAAATCATGAAAAATACATAAATCATCCTAAAATTACCAAAATATTCTCACATGGCAGTGTTAACATGCGGAATAATATGATGTTGTTTTTAAATCAGTTGACTCAAAGCTTTTTTGAAGAAAAATTGGGAAATATAACTATAAAGGTCACAACAAAAATAAAAATATTTATAAAAAAATAGTGCTACTTTCTAAAATTAGGAGAAAAATCTCAGATCACCATAGGTACATGTGGGATGTTATAAATGGCTTATATTTACTGTATACCTAAAAAGTTTTCTAACAAAAATTAATTACGTTGTTGTCCAACTATACAGAAAAACTGGTAAAAAGTTAAAAATTAATTAAAAATCTATGCTTTTGTACAGAAATCTCAAAATATTCCCAGGTTGCCTCTGTGACGTGAGAATTCTTCTTATATTTTTGTTGGGGTCATAAATGTAAAACTGTACTTACAATAAAATAATATTTGCATCAATGTCTGTAGACAAAAATATGTCCTAAAATTAAACACAAGGGGGAGCTCATATCAAGACGACATTTTTTTTGTTTCATAAACCACCTAAGAGTGAACTTTGTAGCAAATTACAAGAAGGTTGTGAGAACAGAATTTGCGCTACAATTGCTAGCCTAAAAACGTATTTTCGTAAATATAAAGCGCAAACCTCTTTGTGGAGCTGCGGCTTTCGTGACATAAGCTCTAGCCTATTCATTTAACACAATCTGGAAATCTTAGCCTCTTACATGCAAATAGTGATTTTTAGGAAATTTTTCAAATTTGAAATTTTAAATGATCATAAACCACGCCCACTTTGATCAATCATTACCATATTGATAATGTAGTCTTAAGACTTTATAGTGATGACAGCCACTAAGTTTCGTGCCGATCCATTTAGCCGGTTCAGCAGTATAATTTCTTCCCAGTTATAGCGCCCCCTATTGTTTAATCAAGTTGAAAACCAGGACATACACTTGAATTGACCTTAGGTATGACTGTTATGAACAGCTTTGAAAAATGTCAAAATCTCTTGAAGTTACGCTAAAAAAACTTTTTCATTCCCAAAAAATTATTTAAAAAAATCATATTTAAAAAAATAAGCAAATTATCGAAAATCCCTTCACATCTTTTGGTCAGCCGCTCCTCCTCTCTTGTCAGGGAAAGTTTTGATGTGATTGAGTTTGACGGCCGGGAGGAGTTAACGAAAGTACGTTGGACTTACTATGCAAATTTCTACTAATTTGCATAAGTTTAAAACATTTTTTAAATTACTCATCTAAATTTGACTGACTCAAAGAACACATTGGAATAGATCATTTGTTTTTTTACAAAAGAAATGGGGAGAAACATGCCAAAAATATTTTTGGGGTACCAGAGCGCCACCTATTGGACAAAATTCAAAAAATTTTCTGTGATTGTAGATGTCACGATGACTGATATGAATTGTAATTTTCTGTATAGAATATGTATTTTTCATGAGTAAAAGGGCGAAAATTTTTAAAGCCTATAAGCCACGCCCACTTTTTAATCATTTTCAAAATATAGCTTAAGGGTCCGACGATTAACATATGTGCCAAGTTCTGTGGAAATCCATCAAGCCGTTTAGCTGAAACAAACTTTTTGACTCTTTAGCGCCCCCTATTGGTGAATCCAAACAAAATGGGGTAGATAGGACTTACCGCTCATACTTTGTAAGGTTCTAGAGTCTCATCAATTTATTTTGAGAAATGGTGAAGATATCATCAATTAACACATGTGCTAGCTAGCGCACTGATTTTGACATGGTGTCATTAGCCCAATTTTCAATATTTCTGCATTTTTCTTCATCACAACAACTTAGCCTAGTCCATAGATCACATGTACGAAGTTTGAAGTTGATTCGACGAAAAATGTCGAATAGGTGATTAAAACTAAGTTTTGCATTTTTTGCGATCTAGCAAAAAATCTAGTTAGGCGGAAATGGGCGTGGCCAATACAAAAAAGATGGAGAATCAATCAAGGATCATGTGCATATAAAGTTTTTGACTGTAGGACCTACGGTTTGGGAGCTAGTAGCTAAAACGTGTTGACCTCTGCAATAGCGCCACCTAGGTGACCCGGGGTCCAAATTTTCGAATCTGAGTAGCGGTCAGGATTTTCTATCAGACTGCCATGTCAGATTTTTCCTTGCTATTTCAGGCTCTTGCGCCCATACAGACACAGCGGAGAAGAATAATAATAACTAGAACTGCAAGCAGTTATCAACGGGTTCCAAGCCACCAGCGCCAGTCGCCCACCCGGCCCCGCCCTCAACTTCGCCAGTCCTCACGCGGTCCCGCCCCAAAAACACCTTCTCCCGCCGGCGTCCCGTCAGCTCACTTCAACCGGCGCAATGAAAGTAACACTCAGGATACGTCATTAAACCTGCAAAGCCTATAGAGCTCCGGACCCCACGTGACTCTCAGTTAGTGGACGCCATTTTGGCATGCAAAAAAAGGTAAACAAACACGGATGTAACCACGAACATGAACGGGATCCGCTTGGATTTTACTTCGTCGGAGTTTACTTCACACTTTAAAACAGAAGAAATCGTTTTATATAGTCAGAAATTAAATAGACTAAACATCTCCGACCCTTACCGTGCCCCTGGGATACTTTTTAAAAACGCCAGAAGCTGTCGGAGCCGCCTTCTTACCGGCACAACACCGGACCTGACCGGGGAACCCCTTGGGATTCCCCCGGCCGGAGGAGCTGGGGAGAAGGTCTGGGACTCTCGACTCTACTGCCCGCTCCGACGCCAGAAGCTGTCAGAGCAGACTTCATACCGGCACAACACCGGACCGACCGGGGAACCCCTTGGGATTCCCCCGGCCGGAGGAGCTGGGGAGAAGGTCTGGGACTCTCGACTCTACTGCCCGCTCCGACGCCAGAAGCTGTCAGAGCAGACTTCATACCGGCACAACACCGGACCGACCGGGGAACCCCTTGGGATTTACCCGGAGGAACTGGGTCCGGCACCGCGGTGCTCCGGCGGCTGGGGAGAGGGAAGTCATGCTACTGCCCCCGCAACCCGACTCCGGATACGCGGATGAAAATGGATGGATGGACGGACAAATAACAGATTTACACGTAAGTAGTCTCGGTGAGACAGATAATAGCAATCCAAAGTGCTTTTTATGTGTGATCTGATCAACCATTGCTTAAAAATGAAATACAGCTTAGCCGGTTAATTGCTGTGATCATAAAACACGTAAACGGCAGCACGCAGAACTAACGAGGCAACGTTTTACGTGATGTTTACTTGTTGCTATGAGTAATAAGACAGAAAAAGCCACGCCAAAATAAGTTTAGGAAGCCCACTAAGAATCATATTAAAAGCATTTAAAATAAATACCATACACAGTTGAGGAAACGTTGGTTTAAGTACCTGATATGAAGCGGTCGCTGCTTAAGCAAAATCCTTTACTCTCGGGATCCCACAGCTTCATTTTCGCCCGGTCACTAGCGCGTTTTATTACAATGATCCAACGTTTGTGGCGCTCCGGATCCTGGGGAATCCTGTAGATGGCTCATTCCTTATGTCGTCCGCGTCTGTTCTGCATCCTGGGGCACAACAGGAATCTACCATATTTCCCGTTTGATTGAGTTTTCTGACAATAACATATAGTCCAGCTGCCGGCTTCTGCATGCCAAAATGGCGCCGTTTTGATTTGAACTGTTGCATGCCGGGAGAAGTGACGTCAACTCCCGGAGCTCTATACACATATCTTTCAGAGGCATGGCTGACTTCTCTATCGTGATTACAATGGAATTCCACTGTTTGCTTATTAAAGAACGTGAAGATTTAATGAGTGAGATTATCAAACAATGATCTATACATCAACAGAATATTACAAATAACATCAATACTTGATAATGTCTTTAGATTTAAAAGATTTTCAACAAAAACTACGAGTTTCATTTTGGGACTTACTGACCAAATGTTTTAAAAAATCATGAAAAATACATAAATCATCATAAAATTACCAAAATATTCTCACATGGCAGTGTTAACATGCGGAATAATATGATGTTGTTTTTAAATCAGTAGACTCAAAGCTTTTTTGAAGAAAAATTGGGAAATATAACTATAAAGGTCACAACAAAAATTAAAATATTCATAAAAGAATAGTGCTACTTTCTAAAATTAGGAGAAAAATCTCAGATCACCATAGGTACATGTGGAATGTTGTAAATGGCTTATATTTACTGTATACCTAAAAAGCTTTCTAACAAAAATTAATTACGTTGTTGTCCAACTATACAGAAAAACTGGTAAAAAGTTAAAAATTCATTAAAAATCTATGTTTTTGTACAGAAATCTCAAAATATTCCTAGCTTGCCTCTGTGATGTGAGAATTCTTCTTATATTTTTGTTGGGGTCATAAATGTAAAACTGTACTTACAATAAAATAATATTTGAATTAGTGGCTGTAGAAAAAAATATGTCCTATAATTAAACACTAGGGGGAGCTCAAATCAAGACGACATTTTTTTTATTTCATAAACCACCTAAGAGTGAACTTTGTGACAAATTACCAGAAGATTATGAGAACAGAATTTGCGCTACAATTGCTAGCCTAAAAATGTATTTTTGTAAATATAAAGCGCAAACCTCTTTGTGGAGCTGCGGCTTTCGTGACATAAGCTCTAGCCTATCCAGTTAACACAATCTGGAAATCTTAGCCTCTTACATGCAAATAGTGATTTTTAGGAAATTTTTCAAATTTGAAATTTTAAATGATCATTAACCACGCCCACTTTGATCAATCATTACCATATTGATAATGTAGTCTTAAGCCTCTATAGTGATGACAACCACTAAGTTTCGTGCAGATCCATTTAGCCGGTTAAGCAGTATAATTGCTTCCCAGTTATAGCGCCCCCTATTGTTTAATCAAGTTGAAAACCAGGACATACACTTGAATTGACCTTAGGTATGACTGTTATGAACAGCTTTGAAAAATGTCAAAATCTTTTGAAGTTATGCTAAAAAAACTTTTTCATTCCCAAAAAATTATTTAAAAAAATCATATTAAAAAAAATAAGCAAATTATCCAAAATCCCTTCACATCTTTTGGTCAGCCGCTCCTCCTCTCTTGTCAGGGAAAGTTGTGATGTGATTGAGTTTGACGGCCGGGAGGAGTTAACGAAAGTACGCTGGACTTACTATGCAAATTTCTACTAATTTGCATAAGTTTAAAACATTTTTTAAAATACTCATCTAAATTTGACTGACTCAATGAACACACTGGATGAGATCATTTGTTTTTTTACAAAAGAAATGGGGAGAAACATGCCAAAAATATTTTTGGGGTACCACAGCGCCACCTATTGGACAAAATTCAAAAAATTTTCTGTGATTGTAGATGTCACTATGACTGATATGAATTGTAATTTTCTGTATAGAATATGTATTTTTCATGAGTAAAAGGGCGAAAATTTTTAAAGCCTATAAGCCACGCCCACTTTTTAATCATTTTCAAAATATAGCTTAAGGGTCCGATGATTAACATATCTGCCAAGTTCTGTGGAAATCCATCAAGCCGTTTAGCTCAAACAAACTTTTTGACTCTTTAGCGCCCCCTATTGGTGAATCCAAACAAAATGGGGTAGATAGGGCTTACCGCTCATACTTCATAAGGGTCTAGAGTCTCATCAGTTTATCTTGAGAAATGGTGAAGATATCATCAATTACCACATGTGCTAGCTAGCGCGCTGATTTTGACATGGTGTCATTAGCCCAATTTTCAATATTTCTGCATTTTTCTTCATCACAACAACTTAGCTTAGTCCATAGATCACATGTACGAAGTTTGAAGTTGATTCGACAAAAAATGATGAATAGGTGATTAAAAGTAAGTTTTGCGTTTTTTGCGATCTAGCAAAAAATCTAGTTAGGCGGAAATGGGCGTGGCCAATACAAAAAAGATGGAGAATCATCCAAGGATCATGGACATATGAAGTTTTTGACTATAGGACCTACGGTTTGGGAGCTAGTAACTAAAACGTGTTGACCTCCGCAATAGCGCCACCTAGGTGACGCGGGGTCCAAATTTTCGAATCTGAGTAGCGGTCAGGATTTTCTATCAGACTGCCATGTCAGATTTTCCCTGGCAATTTCAGGCTCTTGCGCCCATACAGACACAGCGGAGAAGAATAATAATAATAAATAATAAATAATAAATAATGAAAAATCCGTAGAAAAACAATAGGGTTCCCTGCCCTTTGGGCTTGGAACCCTAATAAACTAGAACTGCAAGCAGTTATCAACGGGTTCCAAGCCACCAGCGCCAGTCGCCCACCCGCCCCGCCCTCAACTTCGCCAGTCCTCACGCGGTGCCGCCCCAAAAACACGTTCTCCCGCCGGCGTCCCGTCAGCTCACTTCAACCGGAGCAATGAAAGTAACACTCAGGATACGTCATCAAACCTCTAAAGCCTATACACATATCTTTCAGAGGCATGGCTGACTTCTCAATGGTGATTACAATGGAATTCCACTGTTTCCTTATTAAAGAACGTGAAGATTTAATGAGTGAGATTATCAAACAATAATCTATACATCAACAGAATATCACAAATAACATAAATACTTGA
Source organism: Nothobranchius furzeri (assembly GCF_043380555.1). Lineage (NCBI taxonomy): Eukaryota > Metazoa > Chordata > Actinopteri > Cyprinodontiformes > Nothobranchiidae > Nothobranchius > Nothobranchius furzeri. The sequence continues at coordinate 43,384,819 of NC_091755.1, read as the reverse complement.
TAATGTCTTTAGATTTAAAAGATTTTCAACAAAAACTATGAGTTTCATTTTGTGACTTACTGACCAAATGTTTTAAAAAATCATGAAAAATACATAAATCATCATAAAATTACCAAAATATTCTCACATGGCAGTGTTAACATGCTGAATAATATGATGTTGTTTTTAAATCAGTAGACTCAAAGCTTTTTTGAAGAAAAATCGGTAAATATAACTGTAAGGCTCACAGTCAAAATTAAAATATTCATAAAAAAATAATGCTACTTTCTAAAATTAATAGAAAAATCTCAGATCACCATAGGCACATGTGGAATGTTATAAATGTTTTTTATTTACTTTGTACCTAAGAAAAACTTTCTAACAAAAAATAGTTACTTTTTGTCCAACTATACAAAAAACTGGCAAAAAGTAAAAAATTCATTAAAAATCAATGCTTTTGTACAAAAATCTCAAAATATTCCCAGATTTTCTCTGTGATGTGTCTATTGTGCTCATATTTTTGTAAAGATCATAATTGTTAAACTTCTCTTACAATAAAATAATATTTGCATTAGTGGCTTTAGACAAAAATATGTCCTATAATTAAACACAAGGGGGAGCTCAAATCCAGACGACATTTTTTTTGTTTCATAAACCACCTAAGAGTGAACTTTGTGCCAAATTACAAGAAGATTGTGAGAATAGAATTTGCGCTACAATTGCTAGCCTAAAAATGTATTTTCATAAATATAAAGCGCAAACCTCTATGTGGAGCTGCGGCTTTCGTGGCATAAGCTCTAGCCTATCCAGTTAACACAATCTGGAAATCTTAGCCTCTTACATGCAAATAATGATTTTTAGGAAATTTTTCAAATTTGACATTTTAAATGATCATAAACCACGCCCACTTTGATCAATCATTACCATATTGATAATGTAGTCTTAAGACTCTATAGTGATGACAACCACTAAGTTTCGTGCAGATCCATTTAGCCGGTTCAGCAGTATAATTTCGTCCCAGTTATAGCGCCCCCTATTGTTTAATCAAGGTGAAAATCAAGACATACACTTGAATTGACCTTAGGTTTGACTGTTATGAACAGTTTTGAAAAATGTCCAAATATTTTGAAGTTATGCTAAAAAAACTTTTTCATTCCCCAAAAAATATTTCAAAAATTCATATTTAAAAAAGTAAGCAAATTATCCAAAATCCCTTCAGATCGTTTGGTCAGCCGCTCTTCCTCTCTTGTCAGGCAAAGTTGTGATGTGATTGGGTTTGACGGCCGGGAGGAGTTAACGAAAGTACGTTTGACTTACTATGCAAATTTCTACTAATTAGCATAAGTTTAAAACATTTTTAAAATACTCATCTTAATTTGACTGAGGCAATGAACATACTGGATGAGACCATTTGCTTGTTTACTAAAATGTTGAGGAGAAAAATGCCAAAAACATTTTTGGGGTACAACAGCGCCAACTATTGGACAAACTTCAAACTTTTTTCTGTGATTGTAGATGTCACTATGACTGATATAATTTGTAACTTTCTGTATAGAATATGTATTTTTCATCAGTTAAAGGGCAAAAAATTTTAAAGCCTATAAGCCACGCCCACTTTTTAATCATTTTCAAAATATAGCTTAAGGGTCCAATGATTAACATATGTGCCAAGTTCTGTGGAAATCCATCAAGCCGTTTAGCTCAAACTAACTTTTTGACTCTTTAGCGCCCCCTTTTGGTGAATCCAAACAAAATGGGGAAGGTAGGGCTTACCGCTCATACTTCATAAGGGTCTAGAGTCTCATCACTTTATCTTGAGATATGGTGAAGATATCATCAATTAGCACATGTGCTAGCTAGCGCACTGATTTTGACATGGTGTCATTAGCCCAATTTTCAACATTTCTGCGTTTTTCTGCATCACAACAACTTATCTTAGTCCATAGATCATATGTACGAAGTTTGAAGTTGATTCGACGAAAAATGACGAATAGGTGATTAAAAGTAAGTTTTGCATTTTTTGCGATCTAGCAAAAAATCTAGTTAGGCGGAAATGGGCGTGGCCAATACAAAAAAGATGGGGAACCATCCAAGGATCATGTACATATAAAGTTTTTGACTGTAGGCCCTACGGTTTGGGAGCTAGTAGCTGAAACGTGTTGACCTCCGCAATAGCGCCACCTAGGTGACGCGGGGTCCAAATTTTCGAATCTGAGTAGCGGTCAGGATTTTGTATCAGACTGCCATGTCAGATTTTTCCTGGCAATTTCTGGCTCCTGCCCCCATACAAACGTAGCGGAGAAGAATAATAAATAATAATGAAAAATCCGTAGAAAAACAATAGGGTTCCCTGCCCTTTGGGCTTGGAACCCTAATAAATAATAAATAATGAAAAATCCGTAGAAAAACAATAGGGTTCCCTGCCCTTTGGGCTTGGAACCCTAACTAGAACTGCAAGCAGTTATCAACGGGTTCCAAGCCCCCAGCGCCAGTCGCCCACCCGCCCCGCCCTCAACTTCGCCAGTCCTCACGCGGTCCCGCCCCAAAAACATGTTCTCCCGCCGGCGTCCCGTCAGCTCACCTCAACCGGCGCAATGAAAGTAACACTCAGGATACGTCATTAAAACTGCAAAGCCTATACACATCTTTCAGAGGCATGGCTGACTTCTCAATCGTGATTACAATGGAATTCCACTGTTTCCTTATTAAAGAACGTGAAGATTTAATGAGTGAGATTATCAAACAATAATCTATACATCAACAGAATATTACAAACAACATAAATACTTGATAATGTCTTTAGATTTAATTGATTTTCAACAAAAACAATGAGTTTCATTTTGTGACTTACTGACCAAATGTTTCAAAAAATCATGAAAAATACATAACTCATCATAAAATTACCAAAATATTCTCACATGGCAGTGTTGACATGTGGAATAATATGATGTTGTTTTTAAATCAGTAGACTCAAAGCTTTTTTGAAGAAAAATCAGTAAATATAACTGTAAGGGTCACAGTCAAAATTAAAATATTCATAAAAAAATAGTGCTACTTTCTAAAATTTATAGAAAAATCTCAGATCACCATAGGCACATGTGGAATGTTATAAATGTGTTATATTTACTTTGTACCTAAAAAAAACGTTCTTACAAAAATTAGTTACTTTTTGTCCAACTATACAAAAAACTGGCAAAAAGTAAAAAATTCATTAAAAATCAATGCTTTCGTACAAAAATCTCAAAATATTCCGAGATTGCCTCTGTGATGTGAGAATTCTTTTTATATTTTTGTTGGGGTCATAAATGTAAAATTGTACCTACAATAAAATAATATTTGCGTTAGTTGCTGTAGACAAAAATATGTCCTATAATTAAACACAAGGGGGAGCTCAAATCAAGACGACATTTTTTTTGTTTCATAAGCCACCTAAGAGTGAACTTTGTGGCAAATGTCAAGGAGATTGTGAAAACAGAATTTGCGCTACAATTGCTAGCCTAAAAATGTATTTTTGTAAATTTAAAGCGCAAACATCATCGTGGAGCTGCGGTTTTCATTATCTAAGCTCATGGCTATCCAGTTAACATAATCTGGAAAACGTAGCTTCTTACATGAAAATAATGATTTTTAGGAAATTTTTCAAATTTGAAATTTTAAATGATCATAAACCACGCCCACATTGATCAATCATTACCATATTGATAATGTAGTCTTAAGACTCTACAATGATGACAACCACTAAGTTTCGTGCAGATCCATTTAAACAGGTCAGCAGTATAATGTATTGCTATTTATAGCGCCCCCTATTGTTTAATCAAGGTGAAAATCAAGACATACACTTGAATTGACCTTAGGTTTGTATGTTATGAACAGCTTTGAAAAATGTCCAAATATTTTGAAGTTATGCTAAAAAAACTTTTTCATTCCCAAAAAAATATTTTAAAAATTCATATTTAAAAAAGTAAGCAAATTATCTAAAATCCCTTCAGATCGTTTGGTCAGCCGCTCCTCCTCTCTTGTCAGGCAAAGTTGTGATGTGATTGGGTTTGACGGCCGGGAGGAGTTAACGAAAGTACGTTTGACTTACTATGCAAATTTCTACTAATTAGCATAAGTTTAAAACATTTTTTAAAATACTCATCTTAATTTGACTGAGTCAATGAACATACTGGATGAGACCATTTGCTTGTTTACTAAAATATTGAGGAGAAACATGCCAAAAACATTTTTGGGATACAACAGCGCCAACTATTGGACAAAATTCAAACTTTTTTCTGTGATTGTAGATGTCACTATGACTGATATGATTTGTAACTTTCTGTATAGAATATGTATTTTTCATCAGTTAAAGGGCAAAAATTTTTAAAGCCTATAAGCCACGCCCACTTTTTAATCATTTTCAAAGTATAGCTTAAGGGTCCGACGATTAACATATGTGCCAAGTTCTGTGGAAATCCATCAAGCCGTTTAGCTGAAACAAACTTTTTGACTCTTTAGCGCCCCCTATTGGTGAATCCAAACAAAATGGGGTAGATAGGACTTACCGCTCATACTTTGTAAGGTTCTAGAGTCTCATCAATTTATTTTGAGAAATGGTGAAGATATCATCAATTAACACATGTGCTAGCTAGCGCACTGATTTTGACATGGTGTCATTAGCCCAATTTTCAATATTTCTGCATTTTTCTTCACCACAACAACTTACCTTAGTCCATAGATCACATGTACGAAGTTTGAAGTTGATTCGACGAAAAATGTCGAATAGGTGATTAAAACTAAGTTTTGCATTTTTTGCGATCTAGCAAAAAATCTAGTTAGGCGGAAATGGGCGTGGCCAATACAAAAAAGATGGAGAATCAATCAAGGATCATGTGCATATAAAGTTTTTGACTGTAGGTCCTACGGTTTGGGAGCTAGTAGCTGAAACGTGTTGACCTCTGCAATAGCGCCACCTAGGTGACCCGGGGTCCAAATTTTCGAATCTGAGTAGCGGTCAGGATTTTCTATCAGACTGCCATGTCAGATTTTTCCTTGCAATTTCAGGCTCTTGCGCCCATACAGACACAGCGGAGAAGAATAATAATAAATAATAAATAATAAATAATGAAAAATCCGTAGAAAAACAATAGGGTTCCCTGCCCTTTGGGCTTGGAACCCTAACTAGAACTGCAAGCAGTTATCAACGGGTTCCAAGCCCCCAGCGCCAGTCGCCTACCCGGCCCCGCCCTCCACTTCGCCAGTCCTCACGCGGTCCCGCCCCAAAAACACGTTCTCCCGCCGGCGTTCGTCAGCTCACTTCAACCGGCGCAATGAAAGTAACACTCAGGATACGTCATTAAACCTGCAAAGCCTATACACATATCTTTCAGAGGCATGGCTGACTCCTCAATCGTGATTACAATGGAATTCCACTGTTTCCTTATTAAAGAACGTGAAGATTTAATGAGTGAGGTTATCAAACAATGATCTATACATCAACAGAATATTACCAATAACATAAACACTTGATAATGTCTTTAGATTTAAAAGATTTTCAACAAAAACTATGAGTTTCATTTTGTGACTTACTGAACAAATGTTTTAAAAAATCATGAAAAATACATAAATCATCCTAAAATTACCAAAATATTCTCACATGGCAGTGTTAACATGCGGAATAATATGATGTTGTTTTTAAATCAGTAGACTCAAAGCTTTTTTGAAGAAAAATTGGGAAATATAACTATAAAGGTCACAACAAAAATAAAAATATTCATAAAAAAATAGTGCTACTTTCTAAAATTAGGAGAAAAATCTCAGATCACCATAGGTACATGTGGGATGTTATAAATGGCTTATATTTACTGTATACCTAAAAAGCTTTCTAACAAAAATTAATTACGTTGTTGTCCAAATATACAGAAAAACTGGTAAAAAGTTAAAAATTCATTAAAAATATACGCTTTTGTACAGAAATCTCAAAATATTCCCAGGTTGCCTCTGTGATGTGAGAATTCTTCTTATATTTTTGTTGGGGTCATAAATGTAAAACTGTACTTACAATAAAATAATACTTGCATTAGTGGCTGTAGACAAAAATATGTCCTATAATTAAACACTAGGGGGAGCTCAAATCAAGACGACATTTTTTTTTGTTTCATAACCCACCTAAGAGTGAACTTTGTGGCAAATTACAAGAAGATTGTGAGAACAGAATTTGCGCTACAATTGCTAGCCTAAAAACGTATTTTCGTAAATATAAAGCGCAAACCTCTTTGTGGAGCTGCGGCTTTCGTGACATAAGCTCTAGCCTATTCATTTAACACAATCTGGAAATCTTAGCCTCTTACATGCAAATAGTGATTTTTAGGAAATTTTTCAAATTTGAAATTTTAAATGATCATAAACCACGCCCACTTTGATCAATCATTACCATATTGATAATGTAGTCTTAAGACTTTATAGTGATGACAGCCACTAAGTTTCGTGCCGATCCATTTAGCCGGTTCAGCAGTATAATTTCTTCCCAGTTATAGCGCCCCCTATTGTTTAATCAAGTTGAAAACCAGGGCATACACTTGAATTGACCTTAGGTATGACTGTTATGAACAGCTTTGAAAAATGTCAAAATCTCTTGAAGTTACGCTAAAAAAACTTTTTCATTCCCAAAAAATTATTTTAAAAAATCATATTTAAAAAAATAAGCAAATTATCGAAAATCCCTTCACATCTTTTGGTCAGCCGCTCCTCCTCTCTTGTCAGGGAAAGTTTTGATGTGATTGAGTTTGACGGCCGGGAGGAGTTAACGAAAGTACGTTGTACTTACTATGCAAATTTCTACTAATTTGCATAAGTTTAAAACATTTTTTAAATTACTCATCTAAATTTGACTGACTCAAAGAAAACATTGGAATAGATCATTTGTTTTTTTACAAAAGAAATGGGGAGAAACATGCCAAAAATATTTTTGGGGTACCAGAGCGCCACCTATTGGACAAAATTCAAAAAATTTTCTGTGATTGTAGATGTCACGATGACTGATATGAATTGTAATTTTCTGTATAGAATATGTATTTTTCATGAGTAAAAGGGCGAAAATTTTTAAAGCCTATAAGCCACGCCCACTTTTTAATCATTTTCAAAATATAGCTTAAGGGTCCGACGATTAACATATGTGCCAAGTTCTGTGGAAATCCATCAAGCCGTTTAGCTGAAACAAACTTTTTGACTCTTTAGCGCCCCCTATTGGTGAATCCAAACAAAATGGGGTAGATAGGACTTACCGCTCATACTTTGTAAGGTTCTAGAGTCTCATCAATTTATTTTGAGAAATGGTGAAGATATCATCAATTAACACATGTGCTAGCTAGCTCACTGATTTTGACATGGTGTCATTAGCCCAATTTTCAATATTTCTGCATTTTTCTTCATCACAACAACTTAGCCTAGTCCGTAGATCACATGTACGAAGTTTGAAGTTGATTCGACGAAAAATGTCGAATAGGTGATTAAAACTAAGTTTTGCATTTTTTGCGATCTAGCAAAAAATCTAGTTAGGCGGAAATGGGCGTGGCCAATACAAAAAAGATGGAGAATCAATCAAGGATCATGTGCATATAAAGTTTTTGACTGTAGGACCTACGGTTTGGGAGCTAGTAGCTGAAACGTGTTGACCTCTGCAATAGCGCCACCTAGGTGACCCGGGGTCCAAATTTTCGAATCTGAGTAGCGGTCAGGATTTTCTATCAGACTGCCATGTCAGATTTTTCCTTGCAATTTCAGGCTCTTGCGCCCATACAGACACAGCGGAGAAGAATAATAATAATAAATAATAAATAATAAATAATGAAAAATCCGTAGAAAAACAATAGGGTTCCCTGCCCTTTGGGCTTGGAACCCTAACTAGAACTGCAAGCAGTTATCAACGGGTTCCAAGCCCCCAGCGCCAGTCGCCCACCCGGCCCCGCCCTCAACTTCGCCAGTCCTCACGCGGTCCCGCCCCAAAAACACGTTCTCCCGCCGGCGTCCCGTCAGCTCACTTCAACCGGCGCAACGAAAGTAACACTCAGGATACGTCATTAAACCTGCAAAGCCTATACACATATCTTTCAGAGGCATGGCAGACTTCTCAACCGTGATTACAATGGAATTCCACTGTTTCCTTATTAAAGAAGGTGAAGATTTAATGAGTGAGATTATCAAACAATGATCTATACATCAACAGAATATTACAAATAACATAAATACTTGATAATGTCTTTAGATTTAAAAGATTTTCAACAAAAACTACGAGTTTCATTTTGTGACTTACTGACCAAATGTTTTAAAAAATCATGAAAAATACATAAATCATCCTAAAATTACCAAAATATTCTCACATGGCAGTGTTAACATGCGGAATAATATGATGTTGTTTTTAAATCAGTAGACTCAAAGCTTTTTTGAAGAAAAATTGGGAAATATAACTATAAAGGTCACAACAAAAATTCAAATATTCATAAAAAAATAGTGCTACTTTCTAAAATTAGGAGAAAAATCTCAGATCACCATAGGTACATGTGGAATGTTGTAAACGGCTTATATTTACTGTATACCTAAAAAAAACTTTCTAACAAAAATTAATTACGTTGTTGTCCAACTATAAAGAAAAACTGGTAAAAAGTTAAAAATTCATTAAAAATCTATGCTTTTGTACAGAAATCTCAAAATATTCCCAGGTTGCCTCTGTGATGTGAGAATTCTTCTTATATTTTTGTTGGCGTCATAAATGTAAAACTGTACTTACAATAAAATAATATTTACATTAGTGGCTGTAGACAAAAATATGTCCTACAATTAAACACAAGGGGGAGCTCAAATCAATACGACATTTTTGTTCTTTCATAAACCACCTAAGAGTGAACTTTGTGGCAAATTACAAGAAGATTGTGAGAACAGAATTTGCGCTACAATTGCTAGCCTAAAAATGTATTTTCGTAAATATAAAGCGCAAACCTCTTCATGGAGCTGCGGCTTTCGTGACATAAGCTCTAGCCAATCCAGTTAACACAATCTGGAAATCTTAGCCTCTTACATGCAAATTGTGATTTTTAGGAAATTTTTCAAATTTGAAATTTTAAATGATCATAAACCACGCCCACTTTGATCAATCATTACCATATTGATAATGTAGTCTTAAGACTCTATAGTGATGACAACCACTAAGTTTCGTGCAGATCCATTTAGCTGGTTCAGCAATATAATTTCTTCCCAGTTATAGCGCCCCCTATTGTTTAATCAAGGTGAAAACCAGGACATACACTTGAATTGACCTTAGGTATGATTGTTATGAACAGCTATGAAAAATGTCAAAGTCTTTTGAAGTTACGCTAAAAAAACTTTTTCATTCCCAAAAAATTATTTTAAAAAATCATATTAAAAAAATAAGCAAATTATCCAAAATCCCTTCACATCTTTTGGTCAGCCGCTCCTCCTCTCTTGTCAGGGAAAGTTGTGATGTGATTGAGTTTGACGGCCGGGAGGAGTTAACGAAAGTACGTTGGACTTACTATGCAAATTTCTACTAATTTGCATAAGTTTAAAACAGTTTTTATAATACTCATCTAAATTTGACTGATTCAATGAACACACTGGATGAGATCATTTGTTTTTTTACGAAAGAAATGGGGAGAACCATGCCAAAAATATTTTTGGGGTACCACAGCGCCACCTATTGGACAAAATTCAAAAAAATTTCTGTGATTGTAGATGTCACTATGACTGATATGAATTGTAATTTTCTGTATAGAATATGTATTTTTCATGAGTAAAAGGGCGTAAATTTTTAAATCCTATAAGCCACGCCCACTTTTTAATCATTTTCAAAATATAGCTTAAGGGTCCGATGATTAACATATATGCCAAGTTCTGTGGAAATCCATCAAGCCGTTTAGCTGAAACAAACTTTTTGACTCTTTAGCGCCCCCTATTGGTGAATCCAAACAAAATGGGGTAGATAGGGCTTACCGCTCATACTTCATAAGGGTCTAGAGTCTCATCAATTTTTCTTGAGAAATGGTCAAGATATCATCAATTACCTCATGTGCTAGCTAGCGCACAGATTTTGACATGGTGTCATTAGCCCAATTTTCAATATTTCTGCATTTTTCTTCATCACAACAACTTACCTTAGTCCATAGATCACATGTACGAAGTTTGAAGTTGATTCGACGAAAACTGACGAATAGGTGATTAAAAGTAAGTTTTGCGTTTTTTGCGATCTAGCAAAAAATCTAGTTAGGCGGAAATGGGCGTGGCCAATACAAAAAAGATGGAGAATCATCCAAGGATCATGGACATATAAAGTTTTTGACTATAGGACCTACGGTTTGGGAGCTAGTAACTAAAACGTGTTGACCTCCGCAATAGCGCCACCTAGGTGACGCGGGGTCCAAATTTTCGAATCTGAGTAGCGGTCAGGATTTTCTATCAGACTGCCATGTCAGATTTTCCCTGGCAATTTCAGGCTCTTGCGCCCATACAGACACAGCGGAGAAGAATAATAATAATAAATAATAAATAATAAATAATGAAAAATCCGTAGAAAAACAATAGGGTTCCCTGCCCTTTGGGCTTGGAACCCTAATAACTAGAACTGCAAGCAGTTATCAACGGGTTCCAAGCCCCCAGCGCCAGTCGCCCACCCGCCCCGCCCTCAACTTCGCCAGTCCTCACGCGGTCCCGCCCCAAAAACACGTTCTCCCGCCGGCGTCCCGTCAGCTCACTTCAACCGGCGCAACGAAAGTAACACTCGGGATACGTCATTAAACCTGCAAAGCCTATACACATATCTTTCAGAGGCATGGCTGACTTCTCAACCGTGATTACAATGGAATTCCACTGTTTCCTTATTAAAGAACGTGAAGATTTAATGAGTGAGATTATCAAACAATGATCTATACATCAACAGAATATTACAAATAACATAAATACTTGATAATGTCTTTAGATTTAAAAGATTTTCAACAAAAACTACGAGTTTCATTTTGTGACTTACTGACCAAATGTTTTAAAAAATCATGAAAAATACATAAATCATCATAAAATTACCAAAATATTCTCACATGGCAGTGTTAAGATGCGGAATAATATGATGTTGTTTTTAAATCAGTAGACTCAAAGCTTTTTTGAAGAAAAATTGGGAAATATAACTATAAAGGTCACAACAAAAATTCAAATATTCATAAAAAAATAGTGCTACTTTCTAAAATTAGGAGAAAAATCTCAGATCACCATAGGTACATGTGGAATGTTGTAAATGGCTTATATTTACTGTATACCTAAAAAAAACTTTCTAACAAAAATTAATTACGTTGTTGTCCAACTATACAGAAAAACTGGTAAAAAGTTAAAAATTCATTAAAAATCTATGCTTTTGTACAGAAATCTCAAAATATTCCCAGGTTGCCTCTGTGATGTGAGAATTCTTCTTATATTTTTGTTGGGGTCATAAATGTAAAACTGTACTTACAATAAAATAATATTTGCATTAGTGGCTGTAGACAAAAATATGTCCTACAATTAAACACAAGGGGGAGCTCAAATCAATACGACATTTTTTTTCTTTCATAAACCACCTAAGAGTGAACTTTGTGGCAAATTACAAGAAGATTGTGAGAACAGAATTTGCGCTACAATTGCTAGCCTAAAAATGTATTTTCGTAAATATAAAGCGCAAACCTCTTCATGGAGCTGCGGCTTTCGTGACATAAGCTCTAGCCAATCCAGTTGACACAATCTGGAAATCTTAGCCTCTTACATGCAAATTGTGATTTTTAGGGAATTTTTCAAATTTGAAATTTTAAATGATCATAAACCACGCCCACTTTGATCAATCATTACCATATTGATAATGTAGTCTTAAGACTCTATAGTGATGACAACCACTAAGTTTCGTGCAGATCCATTTAGCTGGTTCAGCAATATAATTTCTTCCCAGTTATAGCGCCCCCTATTGTTTAATCAAGGTGAAAACCAGGACATACACTTGAATTGACCTTAGGTATGATTGTTATGAACAGCTTTGAAAAATGTCAAAGTCTTTTGAAGTTACGCTAAAAAAACTTTTTCATTCCCAAAAAATTATTTTAAAAAATCATATTAAAAAAAATAAGCAAATTATCCAAAATCCCTTCACATCTTTTGGTCAGCCGCTCCTCCTCTCTTGTCAGGGAAAGTTGTGATGTGATTGAGTTTGACGGCCGGGAGGAGTTAACGAAAGTACGTTGGACTTACTATGCAAATTTCTACTAATTTGCATAAGTTTAAAACATTTGTTAAAATACTCATCTAAATTTGACTGACTCACTGAACACACTGGATGAGATCATTTGTTTTTTTACGAAAGAAATGGGGAGAACCATGCCAAAAATATTTTTGGGGTACCACAGCGCCACCTATTGGACAAAATTCAAAAAATTTTCTGTGATTGTAGATGTCACTATGACTGATAAGAATTGTAATTTTCTGTTTAGAATATATATTTTTCATGAGTAAAAGGGCGAAAAATTTTAAAGCCTATAAGCCACGCCCACTTTTTAATCATTTTCAAAATGTAGCTTAAGGGTCCGATGACTAACATATGTGCCAAGTTCTGGGGAAATCCATCAAGCCGTTTAGCTCAAACAAACTTTTTGACTCTTTAGCGCCCCCTATTGGTGAATCCAAACAAAATGGGGTAGATAGGGCTTACCGCTCATACTTCATAAGGGTCTAGAGTCTCATCAGTTTATCTTGAGAAATGGTGAAGATATCATCAATTACCACATGTGCTAGCTAGCGCGCTGATTTTGACATGGTGTCATTAGCCCAATTTTCAATATTTCTGCATTTTTCTTCATCACAACAACTTAGCTTAGTCCATAGATCACATGTACGAAGTTTGAAGTTGATTCGACAAAAAATGATGAATAGGTGATTAAAAGTAAGTTTTGCGTTTTTTGCGATCTAGCAAAAAATCTAGTTAGGCGGAAATGGGCGTGGCCAATACAAAAAAGATGGAGAATCATCCAAGGATCATGGACATATAAAGTTTTTGACTATAGGACCTACGGTTTGGGAGCTAGTAGCTAAAACGTGTTGACCTCCGCAATAGCGCCACCTAGGTGACGCGGGGTCCAAATTTTCGAATCTGAGTAGCGGTCAGGATTTTCTATCAGACTGCCATGTCAGATTTTCCCTGGCAATTTCAGGCTCTTGCGCCCATACAGACACAGCGGAGAAGAATAATAATAATAAATAATAAATAATAAATAATGAAAAATCCGTAGAAAAACAATAGGGTTCCCTGCCCTTTGGGCTTGGAACCCTAATAAATAATAAATAATGAAAAATCCGTAGAAAAACAATAGGGTTCCCTGCCCTTTGGGCTTGGAACCCTAATAAACTAGAACTGCAAGCAGTTATCAACGGGTTCCAAGCCCCCAGCGCCAGTCGCCTACCCGGCCCCGCCCTCCACTTCGCCAGTCCTCACGCGGTCCCGCCCCAAAAACACGTTCTCCCGCCGGCGTTCGTCAGCTCACTTCAACCGGCGCAATGAAAGTAACACTCAGGATACGTCATTAAACCTGCAAAGCCTATACACATATCTTTCAGAGGCATGGCTGACTCCTCAATCGTGATTACAATGGAATTCCACTGTTTCCTTATTAAAGAACGTGAAGATTTAATGAGTGAGGTTATCAAACAATGATCTATACATCAACAGAATATTACCAATAACATAAACACTTGATAATGTCTTTAGATTTAAAAGATTTTCAACAAAAACTATGAGTTTCATTTTGTGACTTACTGAACAAATGTTTTAAAAAATCATGAAAAATACATAAATCATCCTAAAATTACCAAAATATTCTCACATGGCAGTGTTAACATGCGGAATAATATGATGTTGTTTTTAAATCAGTAGACTCAAAGCTTTTTTGAAGAAAAATTGGGAAATATAACTATAAAGGTCACAACAAAAATAAAAATATTCATAAAAAAATAGTGCTACTTTCTAAAATTAGGAGAAAAATCTCAGATCACCATAGGTACATGTGGGATGTTATAAATGGCTTATATTTACTGTATACCTAAAAAGCTTTCTAACAAAAATTAATTACGTTGTTGTCCAAATATACAGAAAAACTGGTAAAAAGTTAAAAATTCATTAAAAATATACGCTTTTGTACAGAAATCTCAAAATATTCCCAGGTTGCCTCTGTGATGTGAGAATTCTTCTTATATTTTTGTTGGGGTCATAAATGTAAAACTGTACTTACAATAAAATAATACTTGCATTAGTGGCTGTAGACAAAAATATGTCCTATAATTAAACACTAGGGGGAGCTCAAATCAAGACGACATTTTTTTTGTTTCATAACCCACCTAAGAGTGAACTTTGTGGCAAATTACAAGAAGATTGTGAGAACAGAATTTGCGCTACAATTGCTAGCCTAAAAACGTATTTTCGTAAATATAAAGCGCAAACCTCTTTGTGGAGCTGCGGCTTTCGTGACATAAGCTCTAGCCTATTCATTTAACACAATCTGGAAATCTTAGCCTCTTACATGCAAATAGTGATTTTTAGGAAATTTTTCAAATTTGAAATTTTAAATGATCATAAACCACGCCCACTTTGATCAATCATTACCATATTGATAATGTAGTCTTAAGACTTTATAGTGATGACAGCCACTAAGTTTCGTGCCGATCCATTTAGCCGGTTCAGCAGTATAATTTCTTCCCAGTTATAGCGCCCCCTATTGTTTAATCAAGTTGAAAACCAGGACATACACTTGAATTGACCTTAGGTATGACTGTTATGAACAGCTTTGAAAAATGTCAAAATCTCTTGAAGTTACGCTAAAAAAACTTTTTCATTCCCAAAAAATTATTTAAAAAAATCATATTTAAAAAAATAAGCAAATTATCGAAAATCCCTTCACATCTTTTGGTCAGCCGCTCCTCCTCTCTTGTCAGGGAAAGTTTTGATGTGATTGAGTTTGACGGCCGGGAGGAGTTAACGAAAGTACGTTGGACTTACTATGCAAATTTCGACTAATTTGCATAAGTTTAAAACATTTTTTAAATTACTCATCTAAATTTGACTGACTCAAAGAACACATTGGAATAGATCATTTGTTTTTTTACAAAAGAAATGGGGAGAAACATGCCAAAAATATTTTTGGGGTACCAGAGCGCCACCTATTGGACAAAATTCAAAAAATTTTCTGTGATTGTAGATGTCACGATGACTGATATGAATTGTAATTTTCTGTATAGAATATGTATTTTTCATGAGTAAAAGGGCGAAAATTTTTAAAGCCTATAAGCCACGCCCACTTTTTAATCATTTTCAAAATATAGCTTAAGGGTCCGACGATTAACATATGTGCCAAGTTCTGTGGAAATCCATCAAGCCGTTTAGCTGAAACAAACTTTTTGACTCTTTAGCGCCCCCTATTGGTGAATCCAAACAAAATGGGGTAGATAGGACTTACCGCTCATACTTTGTAAGGTTCTAGAGTCTCATCAATTTATTTTGAGAAATGGTGAAGATATCATCAATTAACACATGTGCTAGCTAGCGCACTGATTTTGACATGGTGTCATTAGCCCAATTTTCAATATTTCTGCATTTTTCTTCATCACAACAACTTAGCCTAGTCCATAGATCACATGTACGAAGTTTGAAGTTGATTCGACGAAAAATGTCGAATAGGTGATTAAAACTAAGTTTTGCATTTTTTGCGATCTAGCAAAAAATCTAGTTAGGCGGAAATGGGCGTGGCCAATACAAAAAAGATGGAGAATCAATCAAGGATCATGTGCATATAAAGTTTTTGACTGTAGGACCTACGGTTTGGGAGCTAGTAGCTGAAACGTGTTGACCTCTGCAATAGCGCCACCTAGGTGACCCGGGGTCCAAATTTTCGAATCTGAGTAGCGGTCAGGATTTTCTATCAGACTGCCATGTCAGATTTTTCCTTGCAATTTCAGGCTCTTGCGCCCATACAGACACAGCGGAGAAGAATAATAATAATAAATAATAAATAATAAATAATGAAAAATCCGTAGAAAAACAATAGGGTTCCCTGCCCTTTGGGCTTGGAACCCTAATAATAACTAGAACTGCAAGCAGTTATCAACGGGTTCCAAGCCACCAGCGCCAGTCGCCCACCCGCCCCGCCCTCAACTTCGCCAGTCCTCACGCGGTCCCGCCCCAAAAACACGTTCTCCCGCCGGCGTCCCGTCAGCTCACTTCAACCGGCGCAATGAAAGTAACACTCAGGATACGTCATTAAACCTGCAAATCCTATACACATCTTTCAGAGGCATGGCTGACTTCTCAATCGTGATTACAATGGAATTCCACTGTTTCCTTATTAAAGAACGTGAAGATTTAATGAGTGAGATTATCAAACAATAATCTATACATCAACAGAATATTACAAACAACATAAATACTTGATAATGTCTTTAGATTTAATTGATTTTCAACAAAAACAATGAGTTTCATTTTGTGACTTACTGACCAAATGTTTCAAAAAATCATGAAAAATACATAACTCATCATAAAATTACCAAAATATTCTCACATGGCAGTGTTGACATGTGGAATAATATGATGTTGTTTTTAAATCAGTAGACTCAAAGCTTTTTTGAAGAAAAATCAGTAAATATAACTGTAAGGGTCACAGTCAAAATTAAAATATTCATAAAAAAATAGTGCTACTTTCTAAAATTTATAGAAAAATCTCAGATCACCATAGGTACATGTTGAATGTTGTAATTGGTTTATATTTACTGTATACCTAAAAAACTTTCTAACAAAAATTAATTACGTTGTTGTCCAACTATACAGAAAAACTGGCAAAAAGTTAAAAAATCATTAAAAATCAATGCTTTCGTACAAAAATCTCAAAATATTCCGAGATTGCCTCTGTGATGTGAGAATTCTTTTTATATTTTTGTTGGGGTCATAAATGTAAAATTGTACCTACAATAAAATAATATTTGCGTTAGTTGCTGTAGACAAAAATATGTCCTATAATTAAACACAAGGGGGAGCTCAAATCAAGACGACATTTTTTTTTGTTTCATAAACCACCTAAGAGTGAACTTTATGGCAAATGTCAAGAAGATTGTGAAAACAGAATTTGCGCTACAATTGCTAGCCTAAAAATGTATTTTTGTAAATTTAAAGCGCAAACATCTTCGTGGAGCTGCGGTTTTCAATATCTAAGCTCATGGCTATCCAGTTAACATAATCTGGAAAACGTAGCTTCTTACATGAAAATAATGATTTTTAGGAAATTTTTCAAATTTGAAATTTTAAATGATCATAAACCACGCCCACATTGATCAATCATTACCATATTGATAATGTAGTCTTAAGACTCTACAATGATGACAACCACTAAGTTTCGTGCAGATCCATTTAACCAGGTCAGCAGTATAATGTATTGCTATTTATAGCGCCCCCTATTGTTTAATCAAGGTGAAAATCAAGACATACACTTGAATTGACCTTAGGTTTGATTGTTATGAACACCTTTGAAAAATGTCAAAATCTTTTGAAGTTACGCTAAAAAAACTTTTTCATTCCCAAAAAATGATTTAAAAAAATCATAATAAAAAAAATAAGCAAATTATCCAAAATCCCTTCACATCTTTTGGTCAGCCGCTCCTCCTCTCTTGTCAGGGAAAGTTGTGATGTGATTGAGTTTGACGGCTGGGAGGAGTTAACGAAAGTACGTTAGACTTACTATGCACATTTCTGCTAATTTGCATAAGTTTAAAACATTTTTTAAAATACTCATCTAAATTTGACTGACTCAATGAACACACTGGATGAGATTATTTGTTTTTTTACGTAAGAAATGGGGAGAAACATGCCAAAAATATTTTTGGGGTACCACAGCGCCACCTATTGGACCAAATTCAAAAAATTTTCTGTGATTGTAGATGTCACTATGACTGATAAGAATTGTAATTTTCTGTTTAGAATATATATTTTTCATGAGTAAAAGGGCGAAAAATTTTAAAGCCTATAAGCCACGCCCACTTTTTAATCATTTTCAAAATGTAGCTTAAGGGTCCGATGACTAACATATGTGCCAAGTTCTGGGGAAATCCATCAAGCCGTTTAGCTCAAACAAACTTTTTGACTCTTTAGCGCCCCCTATTGGTGAATCCAAACAAAATGGGGTAGATAGGGCTTACCGCTCATACTTCATAAGGGTCTAGAGTCTCATCAGTTTATCTTGAGAAATGGTGAAGATATCATCAATTACCACATGTGCTAGCTAGCGCGCTGATTTTGACATGGTGTCATTAGCCCAATTTTCAATATTTCTGCATTTTTCTTCATCACAACAACTTAGCTTAGTCCATAGATCACATGTACGAAGTTTGAAGTTGATTCGACAAAAAATGATGAATAGGTGATTAAAAGTAAGTTTTGCGTTTTTTGCGATCTAGCAAAAAATCTAGTTAGGCGGAAATGGGCGTGGCCAATACAAAAAAGATGGAGAATCATCCAAGGATCATGGACATATAAAGTTTTTGACTATAGGACCTACGGTTTGGGAGCTAGTAGCTAAAACGTGTTGACCTCCGCAATAGCGCCACCTAGGTGACGCGGGGTCCAAATTTTCGAATCTGAGTAGCGGTCAGGATTTTCTATCAGACTGCCATGTCAGATTTTCCCTGGCAATTTCAGGCTCTTGCGCCCATACAGACACAGCGGAGAAGAATAATAATAATAAATAATAAATAATAAATAATGAAAAATCCGTAGAAAAACAATAGGGTTCCCTGCCCTTTGGGCTTGGAACCCTAAATAATAAATAATGAAAAATCCGTAGAAAAACAATAGGGTTCCCTGCCCTTTGGGCTTGGAACCCTAATAATAAATAATGAAAAATCCGTAGAAAAACAATAGGGTTCCCTGCCCTTTGGGCTTGGAACCCTAACTAGAACTGCAAGCAGTTATCAACGGGTTCCAAGCCCCCAGCGCCAGTCGCCCACCCGGCCCCGCCCTCAACTTCGCCAGTCCTCACGCGGTCCCGCCCCAAAAACACGTTCTCCCGCCGGCGTCCCGTCAGCTCACTTCAACCGGCGCAACGAAACTAACACTCAGGATACGTCATTAAACCGGCAAAGCCTATACACATATCTTTCAGAGGCATGGCTGACTTCTCAATCGTGATTACAATGGAATTCCACTGTTTCCTTGTTAAAGAACGTGAAGATATAATGAGTGAGATTATCAAACAATGATCTATGCATAAACAGAATATTACCAATAACATAAATACTTGATAATGTCTTTAGATTTAATAGATTTTCAACAAAAACTATGAGTTTCATTTTGTGACTTACTGACCAAATGTTTTAAAAAATCATGAAAAATACATAAATCATCATAAAATTACCAAAATATTTTCACATGGCAGTGTTAACATGCGGAATAATATGATGTTGTTTTTAAATCAGTAGACTCAAAGCTTTTTTGAAGAAAAATTGGGAAATATAACTATAAAGGTCACAACAAAAATTAAAATATTCATAAAAAAATAGTGCTACTTTCTAAAATTAGGAGAAAAATCTCAGATCACCATAGGTACATGTGGAATGTTGTAAATGGCTTATATTTACTGTATACCTAAAAATCTTTCTAACAAAAATTAATTACGTTGTTGTCCAACTATACAGAAAAACTGGTAAAAAGTTAAAAATTCATTAAAAATCTATGCTTTTGTACAGAAATCTCAAAATATTCCCAGGTTGCCTCTGTGATGTGAGAATTGTTCTTATATTTTTGTAGGGGTCATAAATGTAAAACTTTACTTACAATAAAATAATATTTGCATTAGTGGCTGTAAACAAAAATATGTCCTATAATTAAACACAAGGGGGAGCTCAAATCAAGACGACATTTTTTTTTCTTTCATAAACCACCTAAGAGTGAACGTTGTACCAAATTACAAGAAGATTGTGAGAAGAGAATTTGCGCTACAATTGCTAGCCTAAAAATGTATTTTCATAAATATAAAGCGCAAACCTCTTCGTGGAGCTGCGGCTTTCGTGTCATAAGCTCTAGCCTATCCAGTTAACACAATCTGGAAATCTTAGCCTCTTACATGCAAATAATGATTTTTAGGAAATTTTTCAAATTTGAAATTTTAAATGATCATAAACCACGCCCACATTGATCAATCATTACCATATTGATAATGTAGTCTTAAGACTCTACAATGATGACAACCACTAAGTTTCGTGCAGATCCATTTAACCAGGTCAGCAGTATAATGTATTGCTATTTATAGCGCCCCCTATTGTTTAATCAAGGTGAAAATCAAGACATACACTTGAATTGACCTTAGGTTTGACTGTTATGAACAGCTTTGAAAAATGTCCAAATATTTTGAAGTTATGCTAAAAAAACTTTTTCATTCCCCAAAAAATATTTAAAAAATTCATATTTAAAAAAGTAAGAAAATTATCCAAAATCCCTTCAGATCGTTTGGTCAGCCGCTCCTCCTCTCTTGTCAGGAAAAGTTGTGATGTGATTGGGTTTGACGGCCGGGAGGAGTTAACGAAAGTACGTTTGACTTACTATGCAAATTTCTACTAATTAGCATAAGTTTAAAACATTTTTTAAAATACTCATCTTAATTTGACTGAGTCAATGAACATACTGGATGAGACCATTTGCTTGTTTACTAAAATATTGAGGAGAAAAATGCCAAAACAATTTTGGGGTACAACAGCGCCAACTATTGGACAAACTTCAAACTTTTTTCTGTGATTGTAGATGTCACTATGACTGATATAATTTGTAACTTTCTGTATAGAATATGTATTTTTCATCAGTTAAAGGGCAAAAAATTTTAAAGCCTATAAGCCACGCCCACTTTTTAATCATTTTCAAAATATAGCTTAAGGGTCCAATGATTAACATATGTGCCAAGTTCTGTGGAAATCCATCAAGCCGTTTAGCTCAAACTAACTTTTTGACTCTTTAGCGCCCCCTTTTGGTGAATCCAAACAAAATGGGGAAGGTAGGGCTTACCGCTCATACTTCATAAGGGTCTAGAGTCTCATCACTTTATCTTGAGATATGGTGAAGATATCATCAATTAGCACATGTGCTAGCTAGCGCACTGATTTTGACATGGTGTCATTAGCCCAATTTTCAATATTTCTGCGTTTTTCTGCATCACAACAACTTATCTTAGTCCATAGATCATATGTACGATGTTTGAAGTTGATTCGACGAAAAATGACGAATAGGTGATTAAAACTAAGCTTTGCATTTTTTGCGTTCTAGCAAAAAATCTAGTTAGGCGGAAATGGGCGTGGCCAATACAAAAAAGATGGGGAATCATCCAAGGATCATGTACATATAAAGTTTTTGACTGTAGGACCTACGGTTTGGGAGCTAGTAGCTGAAACGTGTTGACCTCCGCAATAGCGCCACCTAGGTGACGCGGGGTCCAAATTTTTGAATCTGAGTAGCGGTCAGGATTTTCTATCAGACTGCCATGTCAGATTTTCCCTGACAATTTCAGGCTCTTGCGCCCATATAGTTTTAGCGGAGAAGAATAATAATAAATAATAACTAGAACTGCAAGCAGTTATCAACGGGTTCCAAGCCCCCAGCGCCAGTCGCCTACCCGGCCCCGCCCTCCACTTCGCCAGTCCTCACGCGGTCCTGCCCCAAAAACACGTTCTCCCGCCGGCGTTCGTCAGCTCACTTCAACCGGCGCAATGAAAGTAACACTCAGGATACGTCATTAAACCTGCAAAGCCTATACACATATCTTTCAGAGGCATGGCTGACTCCTCAATCGTGATTACAATGGAATTCCACTGTTTCCTTATTAAAGAACGTGAAGATTTAATGAGTGAGGTTATCAAACAATGATCTATACATCAACAGAATATTACCAATAACATAAACACTTGATAATGTCTTTAGATTTAAAAGATTTTCAACAAAAACTATGAGTTTCATTTTGTGACTTACTGAACAAATGTTTTAAAAAATCATGAAAAATACATAAATCATCCTAAAATTACCAAAATATTCTCACATGGCAGTGTTAACATGCGGAATAATATGATGTTGTTTTTAAATCAGTAGACTCAAAGCTTTTTTGAAGAAAAATTGGGAAATATAACTATAAAGGTCACAACAAAAATAAAAATATTCATAAAAAAATAGTGCTACTTTCTAAAATTAGGAGAAAAATCTCAGATCACCATAGGTACATGTGGGATGTTATAAATGGCTTATATTTACCGTATACCTAAAAAGCTTTCTAACAAAAATTAATTACGTTGTTGTCCAAATATACAGAAAAACTGGTAAAAAGTTAAAAATTCATTAAAAATATACGCTTTTGTACAGAAATCTCAAAATATTCCCAGGTTGCCTCTGTGATGTGAGAATTCTTCTTATATTTTTGTTGGGGTCATAAATGTAAAACTGTACTTACAATAAAATAATACTTGCATTAGTGGCTGTAGACAAAAATATGTCCTATAATTAAACACTAGGGGGAGCTCAAATCAAGACGACATTTTTTTTTGTTTCATAACCCACCTAAGAGTGAACTTTGTGGCAAATTACAAGAAGATTGTGAGAACAGAATTTGCGCTACAATTGCTAGCCTAAAAACGTATTTTCGTAAATATAAAGCGCAAACCTCTTTGTGGAGCTGCGGCTTTCGTGACATAAGCTCTAGCCTATTCATTTAACACAATCTGGAAATCTTAGCCTCTTACATGCAAATAGTGATTTTTAGGAAATTTTTCAAATTTGAAATTTTAAATGATCATAAACCACGCCCACTTTGATCAATCATTACCATATTGATAATGTAGTCTTAAGACTTTATAGTGATGACAGCCACTAAGTTTCGTGCCGATCCATTTAGCCGGTTCAGCAGTATAATTTCTTCCCAGTTATAGCGCCCCCTATTGTTTAATCAAGTTGAAAACCAGGACATACACTTGAATTGACCTTACGTATGACTGTTATGAACAGCTTTGAAAAATGTCAAAATCTCTTGAAGTTACGCTAAAAAAAACTTTTTCATTCCCAAAAAATTATTTTAAAAAATCATATTTAAAAAAATAAGCAAATTATCGAAAATCCCTTCACATCTTTTGGTCAGCCGCTCCTCCTCTCTTGTCAGGGAAAGTTTTGATGTGATTGAGTTTGACGGCCGGGAGGAGTTAACGAAAGTACGTTGGACTTACTATGCAAATTTCTACTAATTTGCATAAGTTTAAAACATTTTTTAAATTACTCATCTAAATTTGACTGACTCAAAGAACACATTGGAATAGATCATTTGTTTTTTTACAAAAGAAATGGGGAGAAACATGCCAAAAATATTTTTGGGGTACCAGAGCGCCACCTATTGGACAAAATTCAAAAAATTTTCTGTGATTGTAGATGTCACGATGACTGATATGAATTGTAATTTTCTGTATAGAATATGTATTTTTCATGAGTAAAAGGGCGAAAATTTTTAAAGCCTATAAGCCACGCCCACTTTTTAATCATTTTCAAAATGTAGCTTAAGGGTCCGACGATTAACATATGTGCCAAGTTCTGTGGAAATCCATCAAGCCGTTTAGCTGAAACAAACTTTTTGACTCTTTAGCGCCCCCTATTGGTGAATCCAAACAAAATGGGGTAGATAGGACTTACCGCTCATACTTTGTAAGGTTCTAGAGTCTCATCAATTTATTTTGAGAAATGGTGAAGATATCATCAATTAACACATGTGCTAGCTAGCGCACTGATTTTGACATGGTGTCATTAGCCCAATTTTCAATATTTCTGCATTTTTCTTCATCACAACAACTTAGCCTAGTCCATAGATCACATGTACGAAGTTTGAAGTTGATTCGACGAAAAATGTCGAATAGGTGATTAAAACTAAGTTTTGCATTTTTTGCGATCTAGCAAAAAATCTAGTTAGGCGGAAATGGGCGTGGCCAATACAAAAAAGATGGAGAATCAATCAAGGATCATGTGCATATAAAGTT
The DNA here is from genome assembly GCF_043380555.1 of Nothobranchius furzeri. Classification (NCBI taxonomy): domain Eukaryota; kingdom Metazoa; phylum Chordata; class Actinopteri; order Cyprinodontiformes; family Nothobranchiidae; genus Nothobranchius; species Nothobranchius furzeri. The sequence goes on along the minus strand of NC_091755.1, from coordinate 43,360,765 downwards.
TTTGACTGTAGGACCTACGGTTTGGGAGCTAGTAGCTGAAACGTGTTGACCTCTGCAATAGCGCCACCTAGGTGACCCGGGGTCCAAATTTTCGAATCTGAGTAGCGGTCAGGATTTTCTATCAGACTGCCTTGTCAGATTTTTCCTTGCAATTTCAGGCTCTTGCGCCCATACAGACACAGCGGAGAAGAATAATAATAATAAATAATAAATAATAAATAATGAAAAATCCGTAGAAAAACAATAGGGTTCCCTGCCCTTTGGGCTTGGAACCCTAACTAGAACTGCAAGCAGTTATCAACGGGTTCCAAGCCCCCAGCGCCAGTCGCCCACCCGCCCCGCCCTCAACTTCGCCAGTCCTCACGCGGTCCCGCCCCAAAAACATGTTCTCCCGCCGGCGTCCCGTCAGCTCACCTCAACCGGCGCAATGAAAGTAACACTCAGGATACGTCATTAAAACTGCAAAGCCTATACACATCTTTCAGAGGCATGGCTGACTTCTCAATCGTGATTACAATGGAATTCCACTGTTTCCTTATTAAAGAACGTGAAGATTTAATGAGTGAGATTATCAAACAATAATCTATACATCAACAGAATATTACAAACAACATAAATACTTGATAATGTCTTTAGATTTAATTGATTTTCAACAAAAACAATGAGTTTCATTTTGTGACTTACTGACCAAATGTTTCAAAAAATCATGAAAAATACATAACTCATCATAAAATTACCAAAATATTCTCACATGGCAGTGTTGACATGTGGAATAATATGATGTTGTTTTTAAATCAGTAGACTCAAAGCTTTTTTGAAGAAAAATCAGTAAATATAACTGTAAGGGTCACAGTCAAAATTAAAATATTCATAAAAAAATAGTGCTACTTTCTAAAATTTATAGAAAAATCTCAGATCACCATAGGCACATGTGGAATGTTATAAATGTGTTATATTTACTTTGTACCTAAAAAAAACGTTCTTACAAAAATTAGTTACTTTTTGTCCAACTATACAAAAAACTGGCAAAAAGTAAAAAATTCATTAAAAATCAATGCTTTCGTACAAAAATCTCAAAATATTCCGAGATTGCCTCTGTGATGTGAGAATTCTTTTTATATTTTTGTTGAGGTCATAAATGTAAAATTGTACCTACAATAAAATAATATTTGCGTTAGTTGCTGTAGACAAAAATATGTCCTATAATTAAACACAAGGGGGAGCTCAAATCAAGACGACATTTTTTTTGTTTCATAAACCACCTAAGAGTGAACTTTGTGGCAAATGTCAAGAAGATTGTGAAAACAGAATTTGCGCTACAATTGCTAGCCTAAAAATGTATTTTTGTAAATTTAAAGCGCAAACATCTTCGTGGAGCTGCGGTTTTCATTATCTAAGCTCATGGCTATCCAGTTAACATAATCTGGAAAACGTAGCTTCTTACATGAAAATAATGATTTTTAGGAAATTTTTCAAATTTGAAATTTTAAATGATCATAAACCACGCCCACATTGATATATCATTACCATATTGATAATGTAGTCTTAAGACTCTACAATGATGACAACCACTAAGTTTCGTGCAGATCCATTTAACCAGGTCAGCAGTATAATGTATTGCTATTTATAGCGCCCCCTATTGTTTAATCAAGGTGAAAATCAAGACATACACTTGAATTGACCTTAGGTTTGTATGTTATGAACAGCTTTGAAAAATGTCCAAATATTTTGAAGTTATGTTAAAAAAACTTTTTCATTCCCAAAAAAATATTTTAAAAATTCATATTTAAAAAAGTAAGCAAATTATCTAAAATCCCTTCAGATCGTTTGGTCAGCCGCTCCTCCTCTCTTGTCAGGCAAAGTTGTGATGTGATTGGGTTTGACGGCCGGGAGGAGTTAACGAAAGTACGTTTGACTTACTATGCAAATTTCTACTAATTAGCATAAGTTTAAAACATTTTTTAAAATACTCATCTTAATTTGACTGAGTCAATGAACATACTGGATGAGACCATTTGCTTGTTTACTAAAATATTGAGGAGAAACATGCCAAAAACATTTTTGGGGTACAACAGCGCCAACTATTGGACAAAATTCAAACTTTTTTCTGTGATTGTAGATGTCACTATGACTGATATGATTTGTAACTTTCTGTATAGAATATGTATTTTTCATCAGTTAAAGGGCAAAAATTTTTAAAGCCTATAAGCCACGCCCACTTTTTAATCACTTTCAAAATATAGCTTAAGGGTCCAATGATTAACATATGTGCCAAGTTCTGTGGAAATCCATCAAGCCGTTTAGCTCAAACTAACTTTTTGACTCTTTAGCGCCCCCTTTTGGTGAATCCAAACAAAATGGGGAAGGTAGGGCTTACCGCTCATACTTCATAAGGGTCTAGAGTCTCATCACTTTATCTTGAGATATGGTGAAGATATCATCAATTAGCACATGTGCTAGCTAGCGCACTGATTTTGACATGGTGTCATTAGCCCAATTTTCAATATTTCTGCGTTTTTCTGCATCACAACAACTTATCTTAGTCCATAGATCATATGTACGAAGTTTGAAGTTGATTCGACGAAAAATGACGAATAGGTGATTAAAACTAAGTTTTGCATTTTTTGCGATCTAGCAAAAAATCTAGTTAGGCGGAAATGGGCGTGGCCAATACAAAAAAGATGGGGAATCATCCAAGGATCATGTACATATAAAGTTTTTGACTGTAGGACCTACGGTTTGGGAGCTAGTAGCTGAAACGTGTTGACCTCCGCAATAGCGCCACCTAGGTGACGCGGGGACCAAATTTTCGAATCTGAGTAGCGGTCAGGATTTTCTATCAGACTGCCATGTCAGATTTTCCCTGGCAATTTCAGGCTCTTGCGCCCATATACTTTTAGCGGAGAAGAATAATAATAAACTAGAACTGCAAGCAGTTATCAACGGGTTCCAAGCCCCCAGCGCCAGTCGCCCACCCGGCCCCGCCCTCAACTTCGCCAGTCCTCACGCGGTCCCGCCCCAAAAACACGTTCTCCCGCCGGCGTCCCGTCAGCTCACTTCAACCGGCGCAACGAAAGTAACACTCAGGATACGTCATTAAACCTGCAAAGCCTATACACATATCTTTCAGAGGCATGGCAGACTTCTCAACCGTGATTACAATGGAATTCCACTGTTTCCTTATTAAAGAAGGTGAAGATTTAATGAGTGAGATTATCAAACAATGATCTATACATCAACAGAATATTACAAATAACATAAATACTTGATAATGTCTTTAGATTTAAAAGATTTTCAACAAAAACTACGAGTTTCATTTTGTGACTTACTGACCAAATGTTTTAAAAAATCATGAAAAATACATAAATCATCCTAAAATTACCAAAATATTCTCACATGGCAGTGTTAACATGCGGAATAATATGATGTTGTTTTTAAATCAGTAGACTCAAAGCTTTTTTGAAGAAAAATTGGGAAATATAACTATAAAGGTCACAACAAAAATTCAAATATTCATAAAAAAATAGTGCTACTTTCTAAAATTAGGAGAAAAATCTCAGATCACCATAGGTACATGTGGAATGTTGTAAACGGCTTATATTTACTGTATACCTAAAAAAAACTTTCTAACAAAAATTAATTACGTTGTTGTCCAACTATAAAGAAAAACTGGTAAAAAGTTAAAAATTCATTAAAAATCTATGCTTTTGTACAGAAATCTCAAAATATTCCCAGGTTGCCTCTGTGATGTGAGAATTCTTCTTATATTTTTGTTGGCGTCATAAATGTAAAACTGTACTTACAATAAAATAATATTTACATTAGTGGCTGTAGACAAAAATATGTCCTACAATTAAACACAAGGGGGAGCTCAAATCAATACGACATTTTTGTTCTTTCATAAACCACCTAAGAGTGAACTTTGTGGCAAATTACAAGAAGATTGTGAGAACAGAATTTGCGCTACAATTGCTAGCCTAAAAATGTATTTTCGTAAATATAAAGCGCAAACCTCTTCATGGAGCTGCGGCTTTCGTGACATAAGCTCTAGCCAATCCAGTTAACACAATCTGGAAATCTTAGCCTCTTACATGCAAATTGTGATTTTTAGGAAATTTTTCAAATTTGAAATTTTAAATGATCATAAACCACGCCCACTTTGATCAATCATTACCATATTGATAATGTAGTCTTAAGACTCTATAGTGATGACAACCACTAAGTTTCGTGCAGATCCATTTAGCTGGTTCAGCAATATAATTTCTTCCCAGTTATAGCGCCCCCTATTGTTTAATCAAGGTGAAAACCAGGACATACACTTGAATTGACCTTAGGTATGATTGTTATGAACAGCTATGAAAAATGTCAAAGTCTTTTGAAGTTACGCTAAAAAAACTTTTTCATTCCCAAAAAATTATTTTAAAAAATCATATTAAAAAAATAAGCAAATTATCCAAAATCCCTTCACATCTTTTGGTCAGCCGCTCCTCCTCTCTTGTCAGGGAAAGTTGTGATGTGATTGAGTTTGACGGCCGGGAGGAGTTAACGAAAGTACGTTGGACTTACTATGCAAATTTCTACTAATTTGCATAAGTTTAAAACAGTTTTTATAATACTCATCTAAATTTGACTGATTCAATGAACACACTGGATGAGATCATTTGTTTTTTTACGAAAGAAATGGGGAGAACCATGCCAAAAATATTTTTGGGGTACCACAGCGCCACCTATTGGACAAAATTCAAAAAAATTTCTGTGATTGTAGATGTCACTATGACTGATATGAATTGTAATTTTCTGTATAGAATATGTATTTTTCATGAGTAAAAGGGCGTAAATTTTTAAATCCTATAAGCCACGCCCACTTTTTAATCATTTTCAAAATATAGCTTAAGGGTCCGATGATTAACATATATGCCAAGTTCTGTGGAAATCCATCAAGCCGTTTAGCTGAAACAAACTTTTTGACTCTTTAGCGCCCCCTATTGGTGAATCCAAACAAAATGGGGTAGATAGGGCTTACCGCTCATACTTCATAAGGGTCTAGAGTCTCATCAATTTTTCTTGAGAAATGGTCAAGATATCATCAATTACCTCATGTGCTAGCTAGCGCACAGATTTTGACATGGTGTCATTAGCCCAATTTTCAATATTTCTGCATTTTTCTTCATCACAACAACTTACCTTAGTCCATAGATCACATGTACGAAGTTTGAAGTTGATTCGACGAAAACTGACGAATAGGTGATTAAAAGTAAGTTTTGCGTTTTTTGCGATCTAGCAAAAAATCTAGTTAGGCGGAAATGGGCGTGGCCAATACAAAAAAGATGGAGAATCATCCAAGGATCATGGACATATAAAGTTTTTGACTATAGGACCTACGGTTTGGGAGCTAGTAACTAAAACGTGTTGACCTCCGCAATAGCGCCACCTAGGTGACGCGGGGTCCAAATTTTCGAATCTGAGTAGCGGTCAGGATTTTCTATCAGACTGCCATGTCAGATTTTCCCTGGCAATTTCAGGCTCTTGCGCCCATACAGACACAGCGGAGAAGAATAATAATAATAAATAATAAATAATAAATAATGAAAAATCCGTAGAAAAACAATAGGGTTCCCTGCCCTTTGGGCTTGGAACCCTAACTAGAACTGCAAGCAGTTATCAACGGGTTCCAAGCCCCCAGCGCCAGTCGCCTACCCGGCCCCGCCCTCCACTTCGCCAGTCCTCACGCGGTCCCGCCCCAAAAACACGTTCTCCCGCCGGCGTTCGTCAGCTCACTTCAACCGGCGCAATGAAAGTAACACTCAGGATACGTCATTAAACCTGCAAAGCCTATACACATATCTTTCAGAGGCATGGCTGACTCCTCAATCGTGATTACAATGGAATTCCACTGTTTCCTTATTAAAGAACGTGAAGATTTAATGAGTGAGGTTATCAAACAATGATCTATACATCAACAGAATATTACCAATAACATAAACACTTGATAATGTCTTTAGATTTAAAAGATTTTCAACAAAAACTATGAGTTTCATTTTGTGACTTACTGAACAAATGTTTTAAAAAATCATGAAAAATACATAAATCATCCTAAAATTACCAAAATATTCTCACATGGCAGTGTTAACATGCGGAATAATATGATGTTGTTTTTAAATCAGTAGACTCAAAGCTTTTTTGAAGAAAAATTGGGAAATATAACTATAAAGGTCACAACAAAAATAAAAATATTCATAAAAAAATAGTGCTACTTTCTAAAATTAGGAGAAAAATCTCAGATCACCATAGGTACATGTGGGATGTTATAAATGGCTTATATTTACTGTATACCTAAAAAGCTTTCTAACAAAAATTAATTACGTTGTTGTCCAAATATACAGAAAAACTGGTAAAAAGTTAAAAATTCATTAAAAATATACACTTTTGTACAGAAATCTCAAAATATTCCCAGGTTGCCTCTGTGATGTGAGAATTCTTCTTATATTTTTGTTGGGGTCATAAATGTAAAACTGTACTTACAATAAAATAATACTTGCATTAGTGGCTGTAGACAAAAATATGTCCTATAATTAAACACTAGGGGGAGCTCAAATCAAGACGACATTTCTTTTTGTTTCATAACCCACCTAAGAGTGAACTTTGTGGCAAATTACAAGAAGATTGTGAGAACAGAATTTGCGCTACAATTGCTAGCCTAAAAACGTATTTTCGTAAATATAAAGCGCAAACCTCTTTGTGGAGCTGCGGCTTTCGTGACATAAGCTCTAGCCTATTCATTTAACACAATCTGGAAATCTTAGCCTCTTACATGCAAATAGTGATTTTTAGGAAATTTTTCAAATTTGAAATTTTAAATGATCATAAACCACGCCCACTTTGATCAATCATTACCATATTGATAATGTAGTCTTAAGACTTTATAGTGATGACAGCCACTAAGTTTCGTGCCGATCCATTTAGCCGGTTCAGCAGTATAATTTCTTCCCAGTTATAGCGCCCCCTATTGTTTAATCAAGTTGAAAACCAGGACATACACTTGAATTGACCTTAGGTATGACTGTTATGAACAGCTTTGAAAAATGTCAAAATCTCTTGAAGTTACGCTAAAAAAACTTTTTCATTCCCAAAAAATTATTTAAAAAAATCATATTTAAAAAAATAAGCAAATTATCGAAAATCCCTTCACATCTTTTGGTCAGCCGCTCCTCCTCTCTTGTCAGGGAAAGTTTTGATGTGATTGAGTTTGACGGCCGGGAGGAGTTAACGAAAGTACGTTGGACTTACTATGCAAATTTCTACTAATTTGCATAAGTTTAAAACATTTTTTAAATTACTCATCTAAATTTGACTGACTCAAAGAACACATTGGAATAGATCATTTGTTTTTTTACAAAAGAAATGGGGAGAAACATGCCAAAAATATTTTTGGGGTACCAGAGCGCCACCTATTGGACAAAATTCAAAAAATTTTCTGTGATTGTAGATGTCACGATGACTGATATGAATTGTAATTTTCTGTATAGAATATGTATTTTTCATGAGTAAAAGGGCGAAAATTTTTAAAGCCTATAAGCCACGCCCACTTTTTAATCATTTTCAAAATATAGCTTAAGGGTCCGACGATTAACATATGTGCCAAGTTCTGTGGAAATCCATCAAGCCGTTTAGCTGAAACAAACTTTTTGACTCTTTAGCGCCCCCTATTGGTGAATCCAAACAAAATGGGGTAGATAGGACTTACCGCTCATACTTTGTAAGGTTCTAGAGTCTCATCAATTTATTTTGAGAAATGGTGAAGATATCATCAATTAACACATGTGCTAGCTAGCGCACTGATTTTGACATGGTGTCATTAGCCCAATTTTCAATATTTCTGCATTTTTCTTCATCACAACAACTTAGCCTAGTCCATAGATCACATGTACGAAGTTTGAAGTTGATTCGACGAAAAATGTCGAATAGGTGATTAAAACTAAGTTTTGCATTTTTTGCGATCTAGCAAAAAATCTAGTTAGGCGGAAATGGGCGTGGCCAATACAAAAAAGATGGAGAATCAATCAAGGATCATGTGCATATAAAGTTTTTGACTGTAGGACCTACGGTTTGGGAGCTAGTAGCTGAAACGTGTTGACCTCTGCAATAGCGCCACCTAGGTGACCCGGGGTCCAAATTTTCGAATCTGAGTAGCGGTCAGGATTTTCTATCAGACTGCCATGTCAGATTTTTCCTTGCAATTTCAGGCTCTTGCGCCCATACAGACACAGCGGAGAAGAATAATAATAATAAATAATAAATAATAAATAATGAAAAATCCGTAGAAAAACAATAGGGTTCCCTGCCCTTTGGGCTTGGAACCCTAATAATAAATAATGAAAAATCCGTAGAAAAACAATAGGGTTCCCTGCCCTTTGGGCTTGGAACCCTAAATAATGAAAAATCCGTAGAAAAACAATAGGGTTCCCTGCCCTTTGGGCTTGGAACCCTAATAATGAAAAATCCGTAGAAAAACAATAGGGTTCCCTGCCCTTTGGGCTTGGAACCCTAATTATCATATAGATAGTAAAAACTTCAACCAAAACAGGAAACTGATGTTAACCTTTGACCTCATTTTCCACCTGCGAACGAGTGAAAGGTAGAGCTAGCGGTAAGATGGATCGGTTTTTGTTGCCCACATTTCCACGGGTTCAGTCAGAAACGAATGAATGTTTGGAAGTGATCTCAGACCCACAAACACCTACGGATCTGGATGAAGAGAGTCAACCCTCAACCGCCGCAGCAGTCCAGGGTTTAGCCGCTGGAAACGCTAACGCTAACGTTAGCTAACCTTGCAACACTATAGATGGTTTTCTGTGTGGCTGTATGTGTTTATGATTTCATGGAAAAGTCAGTGATTGCTCATATGTTCATGATGTACATTAATGATTGTTTCAGGTGTTGTTGAGGTGTTGTGCACGCGTGTGTATCTGCTAGTGTTGAAGGTGTTTTAGAGAACAATAGGTACGCATGACCACTTCCAATCCAATCCAATTTTATTTATAAAGCGCATTCAACAAGGCATTACAACCAAACAAGGCGCTGTACACTAAAAATGTTAGTTAATTAAACCGGCGTTATACAAACATGTCGAACACAGATAAAAGATAAAAAGGAAATACAACAAAATTCCCAAAAATAACAGCTAAAAATCAAGAAGACACAGGGAGAATAAAAAAAATTAGAAAAACATTTAAAAAAGAACCTCAATAGTACGGAAGTTGATATTGTGAAGTCCATTTTTAAACAATGCAGATGTAAGTGCTTCCTTCAGAGCACCCTCAATAAAAAGACTGGATCCTTCACAGCACCTGCAGAAAAACACTTCTGGAGCCGCCACTGTTCCACACACATCTTCCTCAGGCTCATCCTCCAGTGTGTTTGTCCATGCCACACCTTCACCTGCACAGAGGAAGAATGCTCACCTGTAATAGATTAAAAAAAAAGAGTGTTTTAATTGAAAATGTAAAACAAACATATAACCTGCAGTACACTGGTTCTGTTCAGTTTAGAGAAAAGCAGCAGCGAATAGTTAAATAAAACTACAGAGAATTTACATTTTTAAGACATCTAATCATTATTAGGCTTATATTGAATAAACAAATGTACATTGAAAACACTTCACTGCTATTTTATTTAAAAACCTGTTTTTAAAACATTTACACTCATTTGATGCAAAATAAGTAGTTCTAAGGTCCAATTTACATTAGAAAACATCCTGCTGCATCCAACATTTATAATGCATTTGGTTTATATGAATTACCTACATGATAATACTCTGTAGTAATGTGTGGTGTATGTTTAACAAGTTCATTCTGTAGCTTAAAACATACATGAAGCCATCTGAAGTTAACATGTAAGTCCTGAAAGCTTCTAGAATAAACTAAGTTACTTTACCTGAAAACGGTTGTGAACAAACGCTGCTGATGGACGTGAAGCTGATTACTCCCACCTGCCTCTCGCTTTCCACTCACCCAAACTCCCAGCCCTCATGTATCTAAACCCTGTCAGCTCTGTGTGTCTTGTCGAGTCATTGTTTCATGTCCTGCGTGCGTTCGTCCTTAAAGACTTTTTACATGTTCCTGTTTGCCTGCCTGCTTCCTCCCCAGCATCCTCACAACCGCTCAACTCACCAGCACCGTGGCAGATGGGACCTACGGGCCACCATACCTACCTATCTATATCTCCATCTATAGCTCTATATATCTATGATAGCGCAATAGATAATCATAGATATATAGTTATAGATAGAGATGGATATGTAGAGATTTAGAGAGAGAGAAATAGAGAGATAAAGATAGATATAGAGACAGAGAGATTGATATACATTGAGAGACAGGGATAGAGAGAGATAGATGTGTAGAGATTGACAGATAAAGTGAAATAGATAAAAAGAGATGATGTAGAAATATAGATATATAGATATGTAGAGATTTAGAGAGAGAGAGAAGTAGAGAGATAGATATAGAGACATACATAGAGATATATAGAGAAAGAGAGATTTAGAGATAGAGATAAAAATAGATGAAGACGTAGAGAGATATACCTATAGAGAGGTAGAGATATAGCGATATAGAGAGATAGAGAACACAACTTTACATCAGTTTTGGACTATTTGCACTTGGGCTTCATTAGAATCAGGAGCAGAGAGATGTATGCGAGTCCTTTTTTTCAGATGAAAGGATGTATTTTCACCTTCTTCAATTGTGGACCGCCTTGTTTACAGACATCTGTTGCTGTGAGGACGTCATGTTGTTCATTCTCCACTAGCATGCGGCGATCATTTGAAAGACATCGGTAGAGCCCGCCCCACGACTGAGTCATCAATGGAGCGTTGCCAGACCAAGCCAATGGCCCATATTCTGGGCGTTGTTTAACGAAATCAGAAACAAACCAAAAAAGACTTCAAGCTCAGTTTTAACCCTCTGGAGGCAGGCGTTGCAGGTTAGCAACATTAAAACCTGCCTACCTGGTTACTCCACACATGTGATTCATGAGCAGTTTTTAACTCAGAGGTACCGCTGAAGGACTTAGTTGTTCGTCCTTTTATCAAAACTTACAGTATTTGGAGCCTGAGAGGGTTAAGAACAAATGAAAACACAGAAGGAAACAACAAAAACAATACAAAGGCCAAATATCAGAGGAATGGACCTTAAAAATGTTAATGAAATGCTAAATGAAAAATAAAACCCAAAAAGTAGAAAACAGTACTAAAAACAACCATTTCAAATTGTTGTAAATATCTTTCTTGCTTAGCAGTAACTGACATAGTCCAGTAGAGGGCGATCTAAAGGTACAGCAGACTTTGGCATCTTTTCAGGAAACTTGCACGGTTTTAAACTCACCAAAAGCAGTCATAATAAAAAATGCCATCCGTCATAATGCAGAATAACTGGGTTGATTTGGTTTTTTCTGCTAGTGAAACAAAGTATGCAGTTCTGTGACTGGTCAGGTTTGGTCTCACGGCTTTGTGCTTCCAGAATCATCCAAGCTGTTCATTCTGATGCCAAAAGAAGCAGCAGACCACACATTCACATTCACCACTGCAGAAAGAAAACAGCTCCGAAAAGCTCCTGCAGGCTTCCAGGTTTCTGGGTTTCAAGAATGTCTTTATGTCAGCTCAGTGCAAACTAACACTACCTTCTGTTATGTTTCTGAAAATAGAAACACATTCAAAGAAAAACAAATCAGATTGATGTTATTTACAAAAGTAGAAATCTAGCAGATTTGAAGACAGAATCTGGTGAACACTGTTGATGCCTCCTCATGGAGGCTGGCTTTCTTCAGGGAGATGGCGGGAACACGGAGTAAAATAGTTTATAGTTTTTAAATATTGTCTCTCACCTAATAGAATATTTACTAAGAAATCACCATGTAACCATAGAAACACTAATTGGTGTGTGTGTGTGTGTGTGTGTGTGTGTGTGTGTGTGTGTGTGTGTGTGTGTGTGTGTGTGTGTGTGTGTGTGTGTGTGTGTGTGTGTGTGTGTGTGTGTGTGTGTGTGTGTGTGTGTGTCCAGTGAGTCGTGGAGGATGGCTGCTTATACTGAGCCAGGATTCTCTGGAGGTTTCTTCCTGTTAAAATTGAGTTTTCCTCTCCACCGTCGCTGCATGCTTGCTTAGTATGAGGATTGCTGTAAAGACTCTGACACTAGTCAGTGACTTGATGCGACCTGCTGGGTTCCTTATATAGGAAACATGTTACTGATTGACTCAACGACCTGTGTTGGAGTGTTTACCGTGTGAAGAACCTTGAGACGACTCTGGTCGTGATTTGGCGCTTTATGAATAAACTTGAACTGAATTGAATTAAAACAGTTTCCAGCCCAATACAGAAGAATGAAGAGGTGTGAAAGTTTTCACTGATATTTTAACCACAGGACCAGGATGACATCACATCTCCACCGCTCCTGGTTTGGGCTCCGCTGAGTGTGACTTCTTGTCTTCTGTTCATGCTTTGCTGCCGCGGAGCGTTCACGTTGTGTTTACATTTTCGTGTGTAACTTCTGCTCTCACACACACACAATCACCTGGTAAACACGAACACAACGACATCACACACAGATCAGTTTACAAACATCCTTCTCAGACTCTTCTCACCTGACTGATTTGTGCATACATGGTGCGTTTGAATGCTGGGTGGAAGCTGGGAAATTTTAATTCCCTTCGGAATTAATCTAAATTTGTGTTGACGGGACAAATATGTTTATCTGTGGATAAATATAGTATCTCAGGATCATGTAGTTATAAAAGATAGACCTACATTTAATTTTGCATCATCTAAAATGGTTTATTTAGGTATGTGTGTGTTTGTGAGGCATGTGTACGTTGCAGCTCAGATCCAGGATTGGTTACACATTTCCAAGACAATCATCGGTCTGTTTCACTTGACATTTTGGGGTATTCATAAGTTAACATATGTTGAATCCATGCGGTGAATTTAGCTTAGTGAGAGGGTAAGATTGTATAAAGCATGAACAGGTTTGTGTAGTGGCTGACTCGAGCTGAGCGAGGGTTGGAGATGTGGCTTCTTAACCCAAGCGCGGGGTGAACTGACGCCGGGTGGAGTGAGCTAGGAGCCGGGTGGAGTGAGCTAGGAGCCGGGTGGAGTGAGCTAGGAGCCGGGTGGAGGGAGCTAGGAGCCGGGTGGAGTGAGCTAGGAGCCGGGTGGAGGGAGCTAGGAGCCGGGTGGAGTGAGCTAGGAGCCGGGTGCGCAGCGGTGTGATGAGACAGCTGAGCAGAGCGGCTCCCACAGCACAGGGCTGACGTCTCAGAGCTGTCAGGTCTCCTGGATCTGGCTGATCTGGTTAACAAAGGCTGAGTGGTCTGAGACGATCTGGTCTGGACTCTGAGTTCGGTTCGGTGAGAACGATGACTGAGTGGTTCGGCGTTGTGTGGCACTTCCTTAAGTAGACTTGGCGGCGGGTGACGTGAACCGGAAGACTGGCGCTGGGGATGTTGGGTAATGGAGTTCGGATGGTCTGAGCGGCTCTGCGGTTCCTCCCTTGAGGAGGACGATGGTTGTGAGGGAGACTGCGAGACAGTTTGAGGTTGGATTGTTCTCCAAGCAGGTTTGACCGCGAGTTAAAGATCTTTCTAAAGTTGGTTGGTGTAGTTTCTGTTTCCCAAGCTATGTTAGAATTAGTGCCACGATAAAAAGTATCCCTCATTCTGAGCATATCAATATTAACCTCGGCCACAGTAACATTCTCAAAGTGTCGCCACCTCAAAAACATATTTAACACGCGGTCGTTCATGTCGGCTCATTTCCTTTTATGTTTTCTGTCTTTTATTTGTGCCTGATGCATTTCACTGCTGTAGAGCGGGGCGCATCACCTTGTCCTCCCTTTGATTTCACCTCACCGGTGCGGCCGGCGCGCGGTGCACACTCCGCTGTTTTAGTGGTCGGTAGATCTTTTAGAACTGCAGTTCAAAGGTAACTCATGAGGTGAATATATATGAACCCAGGCAGCAGTTTCTCTTTAGGACTGAGAGGAGATGCAGGAAGATAATAAACAGATAGGACAGAAAAATAGTCAAATAACAACAAGTTAGTTTTTGTACCTGCTGGTTGCAACAAACAGACACCATTGAAGGTAATCAGAAGTGAGGAACAGAAAATGAAATAATTATTTTAATGTTTAGAGCAGCAGGAACTCCGAGAGGCTGCAGGCGCATCAGTGAGTTTGCGGCCGCTGCACAGGGGGAGGGGGAGAGGGCTGAAGCAGGGGGAGGGGGAGAGGGCTGAAGCAGGGGGAGGGGGGAGAGGGCTGAAGCAGGGGGAGGGGGGAGAGGGCTGAAGCAGGGGGAGGGGGGAGAGGGCTGAAGCAGAAACTACCGTTGTTAAAAGAAATGTGTTAACTTAGAACATGTGGGCACAATTTTAATTACTTGTCAACATTTTTCTCCAACGTTAAGACTGCTGCTTGCGTGGGCCCCCTTGTGGCTGTGGGCCCCTGGGCCTATGCCCAGTTTGCCCATATTATAATCCGGCCTTGCTCTGCTGTGCCTGGACTGAAGGTGCTGTACGCAGTAGTGGCGCACCTGTAACAACCAACCCCCCTCTTCTCTCAGTAAGTTGGAATTGAACTCACGCACAGTTCCCAACTCAAATGACCAGGTCAGCAAAAAAATAAATAAATACATTTATCCATGGCTCTAATTGGCCTCCATACAACATCCAAGACCCAAAAGAATGATGATTCAGTTCCCCCTTGTGTCATAGGAAACTTAAATTTCAACCATATCCTTCTTTGAACATAAAACTCCCAACAAAACAAGACCCCCTAATAGTCCATCTACTGCATCAGAACCTGTTCAACAGTCTCTGGTTGTTGCGCCTCGCACACACCCAACACTGGCCATTCTGGGACTTTCCAGAATTCACAGCTGGCCAGTCTGCCACCGTTGTAACATCAGATTGGATCAGTAAGCTGACACTGAAGGCCCAGTTACCAAATACAGGGCGCCACAGCAAAAATCATATTATCTTGACCTTTATGGGTTTAAAGGGCCCGGTCATTTGCTCCGCCCCCGGCCTGGCTCTGATTTGTTCCACTAGTAGTGGAGACCTGTATTGTGTAAGGTGGGTGTGTAAGCCACACCCACCTACTTCTGGACCACGGGCCCCCAGAAGAACGAAATAATGAATGCAAGTCAACGGGGCTAAAAACACTATTTTCTAATTCTGCTTGTTGTGTGCCATGGATTTCACACATGATGTCCGTGAATTTGAAAGAAGCATTTTGACACCAAGAACACGCCTATTTTCTAACAGGGGGAACGATGTTTTAGGTTATGTGTGAAAATAAGTCCAGGGGTGTGTCCGAATCCACGGGAAGGGTGCTTGTAAGAGGTCGATGACGTCACAGCGCAGCGACGAGTACTGTCCAAATTCCAAGAATACTAATTCTCGCGTCCTCAAACGCGTCCTCGCTCCGCCCACATTTCGAGGACGGTTCTGTTGTATCCTCACAGAACAAGGTTATCCCAGCATGCTTTGCGCGCCGGCTGTGGATTTTCAACAGGAAGAGAAAATGGGGAGAGCTACGAAGTTTTAGACTTAAGTTTGTTAAAAACTAGCCGTAGAAACCTTAAAAGCTTAAAGCGGTTCAGTTTATAGACACTTTTCGTTTGTATATTTGTTCTTTAAATGACATTTTAGGCAGAAATCAGCCAGAACGAGTTTGTATCGCGGGTCCCAGTTATTCCCGTGTGTGTGTGTGTGTGTGTGTGTGTGTGTGTGTGTGTGTGTGTGTGTGTGTGTAGCGAATTAAACTTGTCATTTGTTTTAAGGACAACGGAGCAAAGAAGCGTTTTTATTAAGCTTAGAGATGAAGAGTGAAGCTGTTTACACACAACCACAGACGTCCTGCTGTGAAAAGTAGTTTTACATTCAGGGATTTACACAGCTGACACTGCTGCATTCAACATTTATAATGCATGTGGTTTATATGAATTACCTACATGATAATACTCTGTAGTAATGTGTTGTGTACGTTTAACAAGTTCATTCTGTAGCTTAAAACATACATGAAACCATCTGAAGTTAACATGTAAGTCCTGAAAGCTTCTAGAATAAACAAAGTTACTTTACCTGAAAACGGTTGTGAACAAACGCTGCTGATGGACGTGAAGCTGCTGCAGTTCCTTAATATTCCTGCTCCATTTTCGCTAGCTTTAGCATTTTTCCTGTGTGTGTAGCTGCCGCCACGGCTGTGACGGTACCTACGGGCCACCGTAGAGGTGAAGGCTAGGCTGTCCGAATTCAGAGCCGCTGGGTTCCGGTTTTAGCGGTCTTCAAGGACCCGGCCTTGCTAGACCGGCGAGGACCCGGCGTGGATTCGGACCCACCCCAGGACTACAAATGCGCATCATGAAAGTAACGTCATCGAACCAGACACGGAGAAAACTGACTGAAATGGCTGTAAGTTCAGCAAACTTCCCACAGGAGGAAAGAACCACCATAAATCTGGTCATGCGGTGAGTAGCAGCTATGCTAGGGGGGAGGAGCTTATGTGGTGATGTCACATATGCAACGTGCCGATTTCTGGTGTGTAGTCATGCTAATTACGAACTTTTACAAGCTAATAAATCTCAAAGAACGTGACTGGCGTGGTCGAAACACCCATCATTCCTTTTCACTGAAGGTGCAGTACAACATGTGTGTGATCCCGGGCGTAGAGTAAAGCAGATTAGAAAATAGCTTTTTTAGCCCCGTTGACTTGCCTTAATTTTTTCGTTCTTCTGGGGACCTGTGAGCCGACCGGAAAAGGAGGAGATTAAGGCTTCCTATGCACCCTGCAGAAGAAATTTCTTTCATCTGCTTATATTCATGATCCTGCTCATGTGGTCATTTCCCAAAGCTCGACATGTGAGGGTAGGAACAGAGATGGACAAGTGAATCGAGAGCTTAGCTCCCTCTTCACCACAGCAGATTGGTTCAGCATCCGTTGCTGCAGACGCTGTTGCCAATGATCTACTGCTCCCAAAGTCCTCCACTTAAGGTAGGACCTCTCCCTCGACCCAGGGCATGTAATCCAAAGTCAACCTCTTCAGCAAGTGTTGAAGGTCAAAGCTGGATGATGGTGGGATGAAGACATCATTCACAAAAAGCAGAAACAAGATCACCCTCCGCCCGTGGCGGCCTCTGGAAATTCCGTTACTGAAATCTACTGGGAAAAAATCGCTGACAAAGGAAAACATTGGAGAAGTATAACCCTGACATGGAACAGGTCCAACGTTCTGCCGGCAGCCCACACTCACACCGCCCTGCAGGGACGGGAGGGCCTTCCAACACCAAGCCATCCACCTCAGAGCACAGCCCAGAGGGTGCCCGTGGGCAGCAGGTCAAGAGACCTGACGCTAAACATTCTCTTCAATGTTCACACAGCTCCACAAATAACTACATGCTATTAAACATAGTTTATAGTAATTTATTTATAAACTAGTGAGTATTTTAAAACCAAATCTCAGATGGGTCAGCCCCGTGTCCGAAAACTCAAAGAGACACATGGTACACAGAACACCACAAATGAAGTGAACGCGACATTTTCTCAGAAGTCCACGGAAATTCTTCAGGGGAGTCTTCTACGCCTCGCTTGGTCCTCAGACTGGAATCAGGAGACTTCTGCAACACGTTACACAGGAACCGGGATGGAGGGAAAACCAGAGGGAGAGAGGTGCCCCTGTGTCCCCGCTCACACCAGCGGGTAACCACACACTCCATCCCATGGCTCCAGACACACACACACACACACACACACACACACACACACACACACACACACACACACACACACGCACGCACGCACGCACGCACGCACACACACACACACACACACACACACACACACACACACACACACACACACACACACACACACACAGAGTAAGGCCAATGATACGTTAGGAAGTATAATGAAGGGAAACCTGAGAAGGGAAAAGTGAATCAAGAAGAAGAAAACAACACGAAACCTAAAAAAGACCAACGTTGTGTCGGGATGCCTTGCTCCTCGGTTACAGCTCTGCAACACAGCCTCTGTTCAGATAAACAGAAAAGACCTCTTTCAGGACTGATGTGCTAATGGCTAGTTGGTCAGCCAACAGCTCCAGTCTCCTAAAACTTTCCACAGTTATCATGTCTAATATGCTTTAACACATATTTCTGCTCATAAATAAATAAATAAGCAACTTGAATCCGCGTTACGGCTCCTAACATAATGTCTGCAGAAAGACTGAAGTGTTGCAGGTTGGATCAGTTGTAAGACAACAGCCGCACCCAGAAGGTAGTCGTGTTTTATCTCATCAGCATGGTCTAAATGCTCCCATGTGTATTATGCATGGTGGCATAGTGGTTAGCACTGTTGCCTCGCAACATGAAGGTCGCAGGTTCGAAACTTGGCTGCGGCCTTTCTGCGTGGAGTTGCGTGTTCTCCCCATGCATGCGTGGGTTTTCTCCGGGTACTCCGGTTTCCCCCACGGATCACATCATGCCCTACAGGTTAAAAAAAAAAAAAAGAAAAAATTGTAAGTCGCTTTGGGTAAAAGCGTCTGCTAAGCACATAAACATAAACAAAACAAACTTATTCATGGACACGAGTCTAGGGCTGCAGCTATCGAATATTTTTGTAATCGAATACTCTATCGAATCTTTTTTCGATTAATCGCGTACTCTAATAAATTACCCTTATGTGTTTGTAAACCATTATATAAAATAGCATGTTATAATTATGAAAGACCTCTCAAAATGAGCAAGCAATTGCCAGTTATTATTCAAGTTTTACTCAAAATTAGTTTTCAAAACTTCAACTTTACTTCACAGTAAACAAATGCCTGTGCAAAACGTAAGTACACAACCTGAGCCCATTTTCCCCTCGTGTGAGAATCTGCTAGCCGGCAAGCCAGACAAAAACTAGGAGGATAACTGTTGAAGTAGCGCTGCGAGCGGCTGTGGCCCAAACAGAACCAGAACCGCTCACGGCGCAAGCAGCTCGCCGGCTGTTTCCCTATTAACACACGTCCGTTTTAATTTCTACACTTTTTTCTCACACTAACAAGGATTGTCGAGAAAGCATGTTTGCTGTGGTTTTGTCAAATTACACTGATCACAAAACATTTATTTACTTTCTTTTGTTTTCCTCCGTCACTCATAAATACCCGTGTCCTCCTGCAGCGATCCCGAGGGACAACGAACATCAGTAACAACACAATAAAAAGTCCGACATATTGTGTAAAAACTGCTATTTTTTAGCACATTTTAAGACCGACGTGTTGCTACCAGACGTACGGTGTGAGCTGAAACTGAGCGCTACAAACAAAAAAGTCACACAGTGTCTGCAGAATATATAGAAATACAGGCTAAAATGCATTATCTTGTAGAGGCTCCGAGTCCGCTTGCAGAAGTGACATTTACAGGACCGCGGTATTTACAGGTGCTGCAGCACGGAGGATGTGGTGTTGTGCTAGGCTAAATCCATTTTACAGTTTTTAAACTGGACTACGTTTTCCACCTTACGACGTGAAAAATGGTCCCACAACTTTGACATTTTCTGTCTTTTTCGCCCTCCACCGGGGTCCACGTTGTCCGCCATGGCTTAAGAGAAAGTTGAGTTACATTCGCTACTCCCGTGTGCAGTCCAGTGGGCATGTGTGTCACTTATTTCGGTCCGGGTGAAACATGACCCCGGGCGATTGCAAAGCCATGAATTAATTAAATATGAATTAAACGAATCCTCGAGGCAGAGAATTTGACTTGAGGATTTTTTGTATTCGAATTATTCGAGGTACTCGAGGAATCATTTCAGCCCTACACGAGTCCGATGTTACGTGTTTATTTAGCTGAAATCACAGCTGCAGCGTGAACTTACATCCAGATAAGTCCATGTAAACAACCAATATGACAGGGTGAGGCTTTAGAAAGTCTTACTGCATGAACTGCTGTGAAGTGTTGGAGGTAGAAGACATTTTAACACGACAGCAGCACAGTAAGTTGTCCTACACGACATGAACTATGTTTCTGAACTGAGGCTGTTCCCGTAGATATCTGCAATGGGAATGTCCACAGCTCCAGGTCAGCACTCTTGTCTCGATAACATCCGAAAGGCTTGATAGATGATCAGTAATAAAGTGTGTGTTTTGTTTTCAGGTGTTTGGACGTAACGGACCTGCCGGAACAGAACTCCAAAAACCCGTCACACTTTTGTTTTGTTCCTCCTGGTTTTGCTTCCGCTCTTTCTTTGCTCTCTGAAATGTTTTTCTCACGTCTGTCTTCATCTTTTCTCCGTGTCATCTTGTTTTTTTTCTTTGTCGTCCTCTCTTTTTCATTTTTCCCACACTTTTTTCTGTCTGCTGGCAGCCGTATGCAGCACTCACTGCAGTATCATGCTGGGTCACTAAACACACACACACCCACGCGGCGTCAGTGCCTGTTATGGCGGCAATGCCACGGACAAAACCAGCAACAGACAAATATATAAAAATGGGCTGAAATTCCAGTTAATTTCAGGAGATTTCCACATCAGCACCGCTCTTGTAAACCCGTGTTTAGACACGCAGCTCCTAGCTGCAGAGAACCCTGGGGAGAAAGAAAGATAAATAAACTGAATTATGAAGTTTTGGAGACAGTCATCCTCAAATAGCATGGGTACTTTTTATGGGTTAGAAAGAGACACAGAAGACCACAAGGAGACTGTAGTGACTGAAAGTTTTCTCCTGCTGGTTTCGTAGGCGGCCATCTTTCATTTAAACCCACATTTTCTACGGCTCCATCCGAGTTGTCCATGGGGTCAAGATCCCTTTTTTTTTTGGAAAAGTTGAGCAAAACACCCAAAACATTAAGACTGTAATCAAATGAAGTTTCAGTTTAGAAGAAATTTATGGATAAATGCATAAAAGGTGGAAAGCAGACGACAATAGGGCCGTATAATGTCCTCAGTCATCGTCGGCTCCTCTGAATCTGAGAGCTTAGATCACAACAGGAACACGGTAGAGCGCTCCCTCTGAGTTAGGAGAGCATTTCTGCCTGAATCAGAGCAGTTTAATGACCTCAGAGTCCCATGAGTGATGGTAAGATGGAGGAGAGATGGATCTCAATCCCTTCTTAAGGACTGGTTGTTTAGGGTTTGGTTAGGATGTGTCCTGGCCACCTACTGGAGGTTTTCCTGCTGGTCCTACTGGAGAAGAAACCCTAGGGCCAAGTCACAAATCACAACTCGTTATTAATCCTCTCTGGCATGGGAATCCTCACCAAGGAGCTGGAGAGGTGGGTGTCCGGGTCATCTTCCTAGACCTGATACCTTCATTTAACTGAGAATGGATGGATAGATGGCCTTTACGGCACTCGACTCTATAATCACCTACAAGAACAACTGAGCACGTTAACAAAATAAACTAAAAACAAGGATATTTCAGATGTTCAGTTTTACAGCACACAACTGCACCCACTGGACCAATGCCATTCTTTACTTACAGGTAAAACATGCACCAAAATGTGGGATTTTGCCTTAAAATAAATTATAAATCAATCCAAAAATAATCATCAAGCTTCAGTTGTGATACATTAAAACTCTGGGAATGAAAGAAGCATCTCCCAAAAACAAACTATGCATCAAAAATAATGTCTAATGACTTCGGTTGAGATGACATGGGCAGACGCGTTTCCAGAGCGCTCCAGACAATTATATTACCTTTTAAACCCGTTCATCTCGCAAAGGGAACATTACAAAATATGGAAAGAGGAAACTGAAGCACAAGAGGCAAAATACGCAACACATTCTCACTCCCGAAGCGGCTAAAGTTGACTAAGTTGACCAAGCATTTGTTTCTGACACGTTGGGAGCCCCAACCCCAACGCGTTGGGGGGCGATGCCCGCAGTAAAATGGAGGTTTCACCGACATTTAACCTCTAACCTCTAGCGATTTAACCTTCCCTTCCCTTAACCCAGTTTCTCATTCTACATTTCCCATTTACCGTATTTGAAAGGAGCGATACCACTAGAATCAAAGTTTTGCATGTGCAGGTGGGTTAAGGTCTGAATGGGGGTGAGGGGAAGGTTAAATTGCAAGAGAGTGAAGGTCACACTTTGGTGAAATCTGTGTTTTACCGTGGGCGTCGGAAAGCAACGCTCAGGCACAGCGCGTCACCTCCTGACGCGTCGGAAACAAGCGTACGATCGCCAAAGCTAGCAAAGCAGCATCGTGGGCTAATGCTAGACATCTTGCAACTCTGGTGCTAACTGACAAAGATGTTACAATGAGCGAACTCCTGGCCGCATATAAAACAACTCAAGTTTGTCCTTCAAGGTTACAACGACCATCTAAGGAAACTCCACCCGCTGAGAGAAGAGTCATAAGTTAGATGACGTCGCTGAGGAGATACAGGAGCTTAAGTAACGCACCGGGGAGGTGGCGGCCCGCCTAGCCCAGATGGAGGATTGGGATGTGGAGGGCATTACGGCCTTGCCAACATTCATGTAGTGAGAGATGAAGTTGGGCCAGAAACTTACGGATTTGGAATCCAGATCTGTGAGAAGCAACATCCGTATTTTTGGAGTGCCTGAAAACAAGGGGGGAAGCTCCACAGTGAAATTTGTGTCAGAGTACTTGATGTGAGAGCTACCAGCGAATCAGGACCTTGACTTAAAAATTCAAGGAGCCAATCGTTCTCTTGCCCAAGCCCCCGATCTACACATCTTCAGCTCGCTGTCAGCACCTTGGCTCAGTGTCCAGCTCAGATGTTCTGGTGGGAATCTGTTCTTGATTGGTGTCGCTACCTCCGCCATGTGCGTAACGATAAAAGTATCAGAGCATCTGCAGCCTTGAGGTTTCTCCGTCAAAATAAATGATCGGCTACGGGAAATATCCAGTCAGTGTGAACCCTGTCATTTAACTGTTTTGCCTTCTTGTGAAGATTGTTGCAAACAGGAACTTTAAACCCGATTAGCACCAGAGCCGCGCACCACGCCGTTATCTCCGTCTCTGTAAATGAGGCAACAACAAATAGATCGGATCCTTTTCTGACCTTTTCAACAACGTTTAATGTAAAGTTCAGTTCAGCACTAATTACAACAATCCCACGAGACAGAGCCTGGATTTGTATTCTGAACAGTTTAAACATGCTTTAAAAGGAGACGTGTGCGACGCGTCACAAAGCGTCACCTGCTCAACATTTAAACCGCTAACAGGGTGAAAAATATCTAAGTACTGTCGACACAGACGGGCTACACGTTCTGGGTCAGTTTAATACAAACTGTTTTATCTATTTTCTTCTGTTGAAAGATAACTTTAAGGTACAGGAGCGTCTGGGTTTGGTTGCTGTCACCTGTTGTGACCGGTTAAAGCAGCTCTCGGCCGTCTGAGGGTAGGCCCCGCCCACAACGCTGCAGCTGCTGCGGCTCCCTGTGTTTCCTTTACTGTGGGAAACAGGTAATAATGGATCTTTGATGGGAAAAGGTTGCCGACCCCTGAACTACAGCGTGATCAACAATGGTGGGAGGAGAGAGAGATGCGTTTTCTAGCTGGAAACATAGTCGCTATTTAGAGTTTGTATCAGCTAAAGAAGAAAATATTAAGGTTCGTTCTGTGCTGGCTCTGTGTGTTTTTTTACTTATGAGTACTATTTGTTTTAAGTGAGGTCAAGAAAGACTGTTTTTATTTTATTTTTATACAAACATGCATTATGTCAGGCGACAGGTTTTAAGTTAAACTTAAAATGGAAGAAGACACTGTTGACATTACTGTTAAAAAGCATTTGCAACAAAGCGAGTGTTGGCAAAACCAGATGTAGCTTTTATGTTGAGGCAGTGGAGTGTTTTTGGTAGATGCTGAAAGTAACTAATAAAGTAACTCGTAATCTAACTTAGTTACTTTTTAAATGAATGAATCAGTCAAGTAACTAAGTTACTTTTGGAAGGAGTAATCAGTAGTCAGTAATCAGATTACTATTTCAAGGTAACTGTGGCAACACTGCATTTGAATGCTACAAGCACAAAACAACACAAACAAACTACATCTGGAAATATGAATAAACTAATTAAGGACAATGAACTTATTGTGGTTTGGAGGCATGTCCACCCAGAAGAAAAGGATTTTACATTTTACTCTGAAACTCTCAATGTTCACCCAGAGTCGATTATTTCCTGATGAACTCAGTGGGTAGATATAGGGTTTAAATTACCCAATAGGTACCGCCGACTTAGCCGACCATAACACTATTATTTGACTCTAGCTCTGCAAGATTTAAAGTGGGTGACTCAATGGCGACTAAATAATGGCATTTTTAAAAATGAACTAACAGTACTAAATATAAAGAGAGAAATACAAGAGTGCATTAATCTAAACAGGAACGACGAAGTGGACTCTACAATATTTTGGGACACAATTAAGGTGGTAATGAGAGGTAACTTAATCCAACAAACATCTTACCTTAAAAAGCAATATAAGCTCGAATACGATAGTTTGCAGAAACAACTGAGAAAGTAAGAAAAATTATGTCACAATGAAGCATCCCAACAATGAAACGCACCCCAGATAGTAAGCGGACGAAGATTTAGAGAAGAAAAAGTGCTTAGCTAAACAAACTTTTTATGAATTTGGACCGGAGGCAACAAAAATCCTAGCAAAGCGTCTTCATAAATAATAATTCATTCAATTCAAAAATACTTTATTAATCCCAGAGGGAAACTGATTCGAACACTCCATAACATGGATGTAATTTTCACTTGAGAAGTGGGGGGGACACGGGGGTGGGGGGGGTGGGGGTGGGGGGGATCTTTACAGTATGCTCTAATGGGAAAAAGGTTTCAACACAAATGGCTGTTTTCCGCTTGGTCTTAGAGCTCAACCACTGTCAATTTAATATAGCGTAATATTGTTTTTGGATGGTAAAAAGTACAGGGGTCAAAACTTGATTCTGGAAAAAGTGGGGGGGGGGGGACATGTCCCCCCCCCCCCCCCCCAAAATTACGCCCATGCTCCATAAACAGTCCACGAATAAGATCAGAGATCCATCTACAATCAAACTGACAAATGATCCAGAGAAGATTCATCTGATTTTGAAGAAGTCCTATGAGGCGCTGCATGCCCCTTTCAACATGTCGGAGTTCAAATCCAAAGATACTTTATTGATGCCAGAGGGAAACTAGAGAAGAGTCTGTAACTAGAGCCTATTTGGCCAACTTGTACCTCCCAGTTAGAGAACCTAACTTAAACAAAACGCTGACAACCCCAACAATGAAAGAGGGACTGAATGGAGCAATAAGTAGGCTGCGGGCGAGGAAGACCCCAGAGAGTGAATGGTACAAGGTTTTCAGAGAGGATATCACTTCTGTGCTACAGGAATCCTTTAACTGGACCTTGAAAAATGCCTCTATTCCACATTCACGGAGGGAAGCGGTAAACTCTGTAATTCCCATTGGAAGTAGAAAAAAGCCTACTGTGAATCATACCGACCAATTTTGATGCTAAATGTGGATAACAAACTGTCTACTTCAATAATCGCCAAGAGAACGGAAAGATACTACCCAACTTAATAAACGAGGAGCAGACAGGCTTGTGAAAGGACACCAGACCCACGATAACATTTGGAGGACAATATCAAATCAAATCAAATTTATTTATGAAGCACTTTTCATATTAAAAACAACCACACAGCAGTCGGATTCCCACCCCTCCCACTCAGATTAACATAAGAGATCCCTGTTGTAAATACAAATAATTGATACAGCCAACAAACAAAAAATAAGCACTGTCCTTGTGAGTCTAGACGCTGAAAAGGTGTTCGACAGAGTGAGATGGCCCTTCCTATTTTGGACTATGGAAAGAATGGGGTTCAGCGATCGAGCAATCAACAGCCAGAAAAAAAAAATGGTTCCCTCACAGATGGATCCAAACTGTACAGGGGCACACAACAAGGCTGTTGTCTTAGCCCCTCACTTTTTGTATTACATATCGAACCTCTGGCACAAGAAATCAGACAAAGCGACACTATAGAGGGAATTACGATGGCTCAACAACATGAAACAGGGCTATGCTGATGGCATAATCACAAATGTCCGATACCCAGACTCCTCTCTTCCTGAACTCTTCCTTAGTAAATACGGACAACTCTCGGGATATAAAGTCAACATTCCAAAAACTCCAGTTCTCAATTACACACCAAATAGAAATGTCCCGAAAACATACAAACTAACCTGAGACTTGGAGGTTTTGAAACAGGAGTTAACTGGTAAGGGCCTGTATTTGATAAAGTGCCTTCTAAGTCCTGGGACCCCCCAAGGAACTTTACAACACAGTCAGTCATTCACCCATTCACACACACATTCACACGCTGGTGGTGATGAGCTACGATGTAGCCACAGCTGCCCTGGGGCGCACTGACAGAGGCGAGGCTGCCGTACACGGGCAGACCACCACCAGCAGGCAAGGTGGGTTAAGTGTCTTGCCCAAGGACACAACGACAGACTGAGCGGGGCTCAAACCTGCAACCTTCCGATTACGAGGCGAGCTCTTAACTCCTGTGCCTCCGTCACCAACCTAAAGGGGATATTAGACTGGATAAATCACATCCTGTCGAAGATAGTTTCTAAGCTCTATAGTTATATTCCAGACTGTAATGAACATAACTCCTTCCTCGTTAAAACTAACGGGAGAGGGAAACACAAGCGGAGATTTCAGAGAATGAAGGGTACCTGATGTGTAAAATGCATTCTAGCTCTACCAGCTCTAGATCCTGGAGAAACTGTGGATGGAAGGTTTTAATAAGGATCTTCCTCACACCCCGTATATAAAAACAAACAGACTAAAGGGCTACGGTAATGTTGGAGGGAGTGTGGACACATCGGTGTAAATCCCCTACATGCTTTCTGGTCATGTGACAAATGACACCCCTTGTGGTCTGAAGTTATTCCGTCGGTAGGGGAGCTCCTTCAGTGCACTTCCCAGGAACGCTTGGGTGCTACCTCTAGTTCTGATTCTGGACAGGTTGATAAGGGAGGACATCTATCTTTAAAGTAATGACTGGTGGCCAGTTAGAAAGCCGTGACCAGGGACTGGCCTGACCCAAACCCACCAGGAGTAAACCAGTGGACGGAGATTGTGACAGAATGATCCAGAATGGAGGAGCTGACTATTGAGCTGAGACTAACCTTTGATCAGTGTTGGAAGAAATGGACGCTGAGAAGGGAACTGACCCCATGATAGCTGACACCGCAACATGTTGTTTTTGTTACTGATGATGCCCTTTTCGTTTACTCTTCATGTATAAATGATAAATAATAAATAAAAAGTAAAAAAAGAGACAAAGAAAATAATGTCTAACAGAAAAAAAAGTCTTGTAATTAAGTTTTTGAGCTTTTCTTTTTGCTGACAGTTTAAGTTTGTTTTTCACTTAAAAACAACTTAAAATCAGCCCAAGAAACCAAAAAGTGGAAAACGATGACCAGTAAAGAATAAACAGAAGGTTTTCTGTTGATTGCTGCTGAGTCAGAACCTGGCTCAGGGACCCGCTGGGCTGTTACACACTACAGTTTCCACACTGATGGACGAGCTCCATCGGTGAACGATGTGGTCGGGGCTGCCCGGGATCTGAACCCACAACCCACAAGCCCTTCAAAGCCAAGGCCACCACACCAGCAGACCCCAGCGGTTTAACACCCACACCTCGGCTTTCATTTAGGAGGGAGGGGCACTAGAGAAGTAGGGAGGTGGGGAAACACACATTACCACCTACCACACACAGGATACATAACCAGCACTTGTACAGCGC
Source organism: Nothobranchius furzeri (assembly GCF_043380555.1). Lineage (NCBI taxonomy): Eukaryota > Metazoa > Chordata > Actinopteri > Cyprinodontiformes > Nothobranchiidae > Nothobranchius > Nothobranchius furzeri. The sequence goes on along the minus strand of NC_091755.1, from coordinate 43,332,966 downwards.
CTCTCAGAGTCAGAGGACTCCAGAGCGCTTTACACTACAGTGTATCATTCATCCATTCACACACACACATTCACACGCTGATGAGCTACAATGTAGCTACAGCTGCCCTGGGGCGCACTGACAGATAAAACCCAGAAATATTACAGTTATGATGGCTTTGTTGTCTTTCACCAAAAAGCATGAAAATAAAAGGTGTGTGTGTGTGTGTGTGTGTGTGTGTGTGTGTGAGTGAAATATTTCCTGACCCATCAAAATGTCTTTAACATAACTATCATAAGGTCATTTCTGCATGATCATCTAAAACCGATAACCTCTTTTATATCAACCCAATTCAGAACGGCCACAAATGCTCAGAATATTTTATGAGAAAGTTTCAAAACACTGAAAGTGGACTGAATCTTTGTGAAGCAGCTTCAGTACTTCAGTACTTCAGTACTTCAGTACTTCAGTACTTTACTCTGAAACCAGCACAAAGAGCAGAAGTGAACAGGTCGTGAACGATAACGCCGCATAGCTCTGTGAGGTGGGAATGTTGGGTTTCAGTCCTACAGTATCCTGGAAAAAGATCTTCAAAGCTATTGTGCAGCATCACCTTTGATGTTTTACTTTCATCTTCATGTTTCCTCTCTTCAGTTTGAATGTTTAGCGTAATGATTTGTTTTGTTTGTGAATACTTGGCTGGTTATTGTCTGCGTTTCGAGGTGTCGAGAAGCTTAATAAGTGAATCCAAATCCTCGTACATAAAGAATGTGTCCTCCTCATAAAGTGTTGCCAAACAAACCTCCTTTCCATTCATGTGCCCACAGATCCTATCGCAGGAAGTAAACGCAGGGCTACTTCCTGCAGAGACAGGAAAAAGGAAGCAGTGGGAGAACCAGAGAGTCTGACATCCTGATGCAGAGGGAAAGAGTCAACCCCCCCTCCACACACACACACACACACGCACGCACACACACACACACACGCACGCACACACACACACACACACGCACGCACGCACACACACGCACGCACGCACACACACACACGCACACACACACACACACGCACGCACGCACGCACGCACGCACACACACACACACCATTACATCATGTAGGCCCAGCTAAGTTCAGCTAAAGTTAACACATTCATAGAGGTGAGCAGATGAGTTACTTAAGGTGTACATTTAGCAGCTGTACACAAAAACCTATTAGCAACAATATCTGTGAGACATGAAGCTCTTTTGACCTCACAGCAGCAGAGTCCCTTGGGTGAAGCCAAATTTACATGGAACATATTATTTTGTCCTAGCTGAACCGGGCAGCTTGATGTTGTTAGAAGGCCAGGTTATACGTGGTTGGATAAAACTAAAGAAACATTTAAATCACTGTTGCTGGCATGTGTCCAAGATGGAGGAACCAAAATGCCCCCTAGTGACTGGCTGCAGTCATGACCCCGCTCCCCTCATCGTGTAAACAGATGACACATTTTACTACTTTGAAAAATGTAAATTCCCATAGGAAATATCAAGTTCTTATTTGTATAGATGACATCATCAATAGTTTAAACATATTTTGTCTGAATGTGTTTAGTTGTCAAGGGCAGTGCAACCATGTGATACGGCACCATTTGCAATGGCTGATCTGTGGCTTGTCTTGCATGTTAATGCTACCAGTGAACACACCTGCTTTTGGGTCCCATTGCACAACAAGAGTTCTGACCACGGACCAAGCTTCATGGTTTACATCCAGGCCTTTTACGTCAATGTCTCTGTGTTTTTAAGGGACTGTCATCAACACCTTCCTGCTGTTGCTCATCCATTTGGTTAATGCGAATCCTCCACTTCCACACTTCCCCCTCTAGGCCCAGGCCTGGCCCTAGCGCCTGGTTGCCGGGCATTCATTCATGCAGCCTGGCTGGGCACAGCTTGACAGGTAGACATGGGTCCACCTTCCAATGGGCTCACCATTCTTGGGCGGGGCCAGAGATAATGAGAGATGGGTGGTAGGTAGCTGACTGCGGGCAGCTTGGGTGTATGATCCTCAACTATGGAAGCTCTTACGTGGAATGACACCTCTCTGGTGGGGACAGAGCCTGAGTTGGTGTGTGAGGTTTTGATCTTCCAGCTAGATATAGTTGGACTCACCTTGATGCATGACTGGCTCTGTAACCAGTTCCTTCAAGAGTGGTAGGATGCTCAGCTGCTCTGGAGTTGCGTCCATTGAGACGTGCAGAACTACCTGTGGGGGTCGCCAAGAGTTTTGGATTCCCTGGAGGGGATGCTGGAGAGCGCTCATTCTGATGACTCCCTCATTCTGCTGGGGGACTTCAATGCTTACATGGGCAACGACAGTGAGATGTCTGGTGGAGTCTCCTGTCAGAAGGAGCTTCAATTTTCAACACCGACATAACTTTGAACAAGTACCAGGGGAAGCAGAGGACACTGAGTCCGACTTGTATTCTTCAGTCTCTGGGGCCGCGGCCACTGAGATGGACTAAAAAACTCGTCGGTGGCAAGGCCCCAAGGGTGGACGAGATCCACCCCAAGATCCTTAAGGGTCTGGATGTTGTGGGGCTGGGTTGGTTGACATGGCTCTGAAATACTGCGTGGACATCGGTGGGCAGTTCCACTGAATTGGCAGACTAGGGTTGTGGGACTCCAGGGTGTGTTCCAACTACAGGCACACTCCAGAGCCTCCCTGGTAAAGTCTATTCAAGGAGTCTAGAGAGGAGGGTCCGTCAGACCGTCAAACCTTGAATTCAGGAGCAACAATGTGATTTTTGTTTTGGCCGTGGAACAATGGAGCAGCTCTGTGCCTTTATGGGGGAGTTTACGCAACCAATCTTCATGTGTTTGATGGATATGAAGAAGGCATTTGACTGTGTCTCTGGGGGGCCCTGTGGGGTTCATGGCCCTTTGATACGAGCTGTCAGGCCCTTCTATGACCGGTGTCAGAACTTGGTCCGCATTGCCTGTAGTAAGTCTCTCCTGGTTTTAAAAGTTACAGTGGTAGCAGCGATCAGGGGCAGGAGAGGAGTGGAATGCTGAACCTGAACTGAACCGAATGCATGGAGTGGTGCATCTGGTTGTTTTGTTTTCATGATGCTGTTATGGTCATGATATAATCAGCGTTTGGTGTTCTAGCAGTGTTTTTGTGAGGGAAAATATTCAGACAGCTCACTTCAAACACTAAATATTTAACCCTTTAAGCGCCAAAGTCGCAGAATTGCGACAAGCAGCAATGCTGGATTTAATAAGCCACAACAGCAGAAATGAGCCCTCATGCAGTTAATACGCTACACTGTGGGGTGGAAGACACTTGTAACTTCAATCCAAGCAGCATTTGTGGGTGTGTTACTATAGATACTTTTTGAGTATTTAGAGCTTGAACCCCGCCCACCAGTCGCAGAGTCGTGGAGGTTGTCAGAGCGAGCGAGTGGTAGAGGAAAAAAAACAATGACGAGAGGAATGTTCAGTGCTGACGAAGCTCTTCGTCTAGTACTGGCCGATTCGGATGATCTGCAGTCTTCTAGCGAGACGGAAAGTGTGGCTTCAGCGCGCAGCAACAGGGAGTCTGTCAGCGATGATGCGGTTACATAAGCAGACCATCCAGCCCTGACCTTGTCCGATGTCCCGCGTCACCTCCGTGGGGAGGGATGTGGTGGTGGTGATCGGGCATGTGAAAACGCCGCTGGTGATTGATTCAGCCCCGGGGGTGTAATCCGCGGGAGTTGGAGCCGGAGGGGGAGGAACCGCGGGAAAAAAAATCACTGCTAGCAGGGGGTGGCCCAACACAGCCTCAGTGAGACTAATGGTGATGATGGCTGGGTTAGTTTGGGAGAAGAGGAACAGTATTCCAAGTGGATCAGGCATTTTGATGAGCCAGTTGGATACTGTGGAGACAGGGATCTGTCACATTCAGAACACATTGATTTTCTGTCAGTTTTTTTTGGATGAGGACTTCTGGACCCTCATCACAACAGAAACTAACCGCTATGCTCACCAGTATTTAGAGAGGGAGGACCTGAAATCTAGCTCCAGATATGACTGGTACGATGTAACTGTCCCAGAAATGAAAGCGTTCATTGCCATTCAGTTCTGCATGGGGCTTGTGGGAAAGCCTGAGATTGAGGATTATATATATATAATAATTATTATTATTAACAAAATAAACCGAAGAAGGGATGAGTGAAATGAGTTCATGACGCTGAAGCACCAAAAACAGTGTTCTTGATTGATACGCAGTAAACATAACAAAATACCAATTAAGTAATAAATATTATATATATATATATATATATATATATATATATATATATATATATATATATATATATATATATATACATACATAGTTATATATGTCTACATAGGAATATGTATGTATCATAAACACTAAGAAAATAAGACAAAAACATTTAAAAACAACAAAAATCTGCAAATGTGATGCAATCCAATATGGCTGCCACCAGATGACGTCACAATATGCAAATTATGTGAGTGAATTTGTTCCTATCACAAAATTTGGCTCATACTGAAGACTTTTCTAATTTACAATATTTGATACGATATTCCTCCATCTCTAACCAGATTTAAGCTACAAGCTCTTTAAATAGTCATATAAAATAATTCATATTTCACTGAAAAACTATGGTACCTAAAGGGTTAATGGAAAACTAATAAATACACCTGAAAAAATTTGCCTTTTGGCGGAATTTTGCATGTTTTTTTACAGCACACCGAGAGTGCTTAAACAAATGGTAAATGGCCTGCATTTGTATAGCGCCTTCTTAGGCCTCTACAACCCCCCCCCCCCCCCCCCCCCCCCCAAGGTGCTTCACAACACAATCAGTCATCCATCCATTCACACTCTGGTGATGATGAGCTGCGACGTAGCCACAGCTGCCCTGGACCACTGACAGAGGCGAGGCTGCCGAGCACTGGCGCCACTGGTAAACAAGATGTGTCAAAATGTTAATGCCAGTCTGAGAAAGTGCATAAAGTGTGTAGTGAGGAGTTTAACAGCACTGAAACATCTATAACAGTTGTAATAAATCTAGCTGGCTACTTGGCAGATTTCACCTTTCACAGGTTATTTTTAACGCGTAAACCCGTGATAAATGAGGGACTAATGTGATAAAATAACCCTTTACAGAGGTAATGAAAGACCACCCAGCCTCAGTCGCCCCTGTGGCCAGAATACTCCACTTGCAACTTCAGAGTGCCGGTCCGTTCTGTTGGGACTTTAAAAAGTTGAGCTGAGCTACCTGGTGCTGCCGTCTGGTTCCAACACGTCTCCTGCATGCTTTAGATGGTGAACACAGCTGATTTGTTTAATTTAGTGATGAGTCGCTCCTGTAGTCAGGAAGGCTGGGAGGTGTTTCAGCCGTTAGGTGAAGGTGTTAAAAAGACGAGCGCACAGCAAGGAGATACGTTTCGCTTTTGGTTCTACAAATGAACACTAGGGGGTGCTAAAAGCAAGCTAAAACTACCTAGTCTCCCTTTCATTGTGAATAAGTTTTTAGGTGAGCAAAATTACAGGATTCAAGTTAAGGTGAGAAGTGTTTTGAAGCTGAAAGACACATCTCCTGAAGAGGTCCAGAAATTTAGTGAATTTAAAGACTTCTGCAGAACATTTTTCACTGATTGAAAACCTAAAAATGATCCTCCTCATGTAGATTTAGAAGAATCACAGTGACACTTGTGGGAAAATGCTGCTTCTAATTTGTCGTTATTTGTCTGCAGAGAAAACTTTGATTTGATCCCAAAGTCTTGTGTGTTTTTTCTTTTTATTGCTTTAGATAATTATTACCAACAGGCCCAGAGTTGTTGCACAATTCTAAAAGCACGTCTCTCTGAAGTCGCTGTGTGTCACTGTAAATTAAAATGAAAAGACTGTTTGTTGTCAGTGGAAAAGTGTCCAACCCAGATGCTGAAGTATTTTTAAAAGTTTGCTTAAACTTCTGTTTCCGTGGAGCTTCGCTGTCGCTAGCGGCTCTGAACCCTCCACCCTGCTGCAGGCAGCTCTGTCCTTTCCTGGAGAATGGAGCCGGTCTCACTGTACAAGAGATGTTGCTCCGTTTCTTCTTGTGCATAAAGAGAAAAGAAACAAGCTCTGTCTTCCAGACTAATGCAGAACAGATGAAGGCTCCATGTTTAAAGGGAGGCGTCTTGTTTTTGCCTCTGAGCTCAAAACAGATCCCAGATCTCCAGAAAGCTAAATAATGTTCTAAAGACAACAACAAACAAACAAACAAACATCTTCACAAAGGATCCCAATAAACATGCTTGGGTCACAGTTTCACACCATATATAAAAATACGTATTAATCTCTTCTTCTTCTTCTTCGTCGCAGGCATAAAACGGTATCAGCAGTTTTACCGGAACACGAACACCATAGCGACACCTACTGGGTGAAGGTTGCAGTTGCAGCGACAGAACAAGGTTTCCAGCCTACGGTTTGCTGCCGATAATCTGATATTTTCTCTTACATGTTTCCCTTCTGCGGTGATTATATGGATTTTAGCAGCCATGGTTGCCATGTTTCATCCACAAAAGTAAAAAACAATCCTGAGGTCCACAATAGGTGTCATGTTTATTTATTTCGCTTTATCAAACGCCGTTTATAACTGTGGATCTCCTTTAGCGGTTCATAACCTAGCATGCACATTTCTGAGCAGGCCGGAGAAAGGCCACACAGGCATGAGGAGAACAAGCTCAACCCATGCAGAAAGACTGAGGCTGGGATTTGGACCAACAACCTTGTTGCTGCGAGGCAAGAGTGCTACAACTACCTCACCATCCAGCCACCACCATTTACATCAAGCTCTAGATGTCAGTGGAGATAATTAGAAACACGAGTGGCTAAAGCCGCCTCATGCCACACGCGGCTCTCCTCACACGGAAAACTAGGCTTGTGTTGCCGGTTCCTGCCTGCGCAGACAAACGTCCCAGGTTTAATGTAATACAGTCATGACTGGAGTCATGGACATTTGTAAAATTCCTTTTGGGAATTTGTGACTATAGACAGAAAATGTCCAAGTTTCTCTTGTAAATATTGACAGGAGTCTTGAATTTTTCTTACTGCAGAAACAAACTCATCCAGAGCCATTCTTCTTTTGTCTACGATGGCCTCGGTACTCCGTTGGAGCCAGTCATCCCTGGACCGTTGCGACTGAATCTGCCCTTTCTGAACCAGTCGTCGCCTCTGGCTGTGGCTGTTGCAGCAAACAGGATGTACACTTAGACGCGCTCCTCCCGTCCAACCAGCCCTGAACCTCACATGAAGCTCTACCTGGTTAGGGAGGATCATTTCATAAAAATATATTTCCAGCTGAACGTTTCTCAATAATAAGTTGGTGGTTTGGTTTCCTGTGCTTTAGCTAAGCTAAGCTAAGCTAAGCTAAGCTAACAGCCTCACAGCAGCACCGACGCAGAGCTGAAAACATTTCCTTTGAGAAAAATGAGACAGATAAAACAATTCTTTCTGCTCAAATGTTTATTTTATACAACAGACTTTGAATCATTTAAGAAGTAGTTTTCTTTCTGTACAGATAACACATCAAACCCAGTGCAAAGTGAATGTTTCACGTTGTTCACAGACAGCTGCGGAGGGATCAGCTGCATCATGCAGTCGTGTAAAAACAGTCAACCGTTAGAAACGTAACTCTAGACCTGTCTCTGGTCCCACCGGGTGAATCAGACAGGTTAAAGGTCATATTTACATGATCTCGGACTGAAGCACCTTTTAGTTGCACCTGTTTGCTTTACCACAGAGGCTTTGTGGTCCAAAGGATCTTCAAATCAACAGAGATTGCTGTTTGTCAGGAAGTAGAGACATGTATGAATCTGTAAATTCATACAGAGAATTTGGCTCAGAGTCCTGAGATGAACAGAGGCGAGGGAACGGCACCGACCCGTTTGTGGGACATCCGTGGTCTGTTCTGGGCTAGCGGCGGACGGATCAGACCCCCCACAGAATCTTCTTCTGCACAGAAAGCCTCGTGAATCTGTCCAAACTCAACCGAAAGGTTCTGGTTTGATGTCGTAGATGACATCAGGTTACTGTAAAACACCCACAACTTTACAGTTAGCCTACGCGCTCTCCTTCAGCGTTGTTCAGGCTGCTGCAGTCTGCTGGCTGCAAACGAACAACAAAAGGATGAAATCATCGTCATCAGTAATCAGCCCAGCTTCTAGCATCAGCTTAATCATCTGGTGTTAAAATTCAAACTTTAAGTTGTTTGTTTCCAAGCTGCCTTCAGTTTATCCTTCATGAGCAGAAGTAAAAACAAAAACCAAACAAGTGTTTAATGCACAATGTCACGCTAGTCTGACTAGCTAACTGACCTGGGGGGTCGTCTCAACAGCTGGTCCGCTGCTGTTCTCTTCCAGGTTGGTTTAACGTGCTTTTTTATTCTGTTTTAATCTATCAGACACTTTTTTATTGACAATCTGAATTTTAGACAGAGATTTCAGGCTCTACGCTGGAAGCGAAACAAGACGAAGACGGTTCAGAGCGGGGGAGGAGGTGAGACAGTTCTGTTCATCCAGTGATACAGGTGCTGTAATAAACAGCACTGCTGGCATCAGACAGGGCCGAAATCAGAGGGCTGCTCCCATCATCAGCACCAGCAGCACCCATACAAACACCAACATCCCTGCCAACTATGCTGCTAACACAGCCACCCATGACCTTTGACCCACCTCCACACCCCAGTCCGTAGACCTCTTCTTGACTCCTCCCCACATTTACATACTGGTCAAATTCATGCCGGTCCACCTCGGACCAGAAGTCAGCAGCAGAAGACCCCATGTGTCCACTTGTCTCTAAGCTGGAGTGGTCTGAGTGCACAGAGCGAGCATAGGAGGATGGAGGGGGGATACTGGAGGATGAGCAGGAGGAAGGAGGTGTTTCAGGAGGAGGTGAGAGCTGCCCCAGACGAGAGGAGGTGGCATGTGTGGAGCCTGAGGTGCTGCTCCCGTAAATCTGGCTGAAGAAGCCCACAGGAGCTGCGCTCGGGGTCGTTTGTTGGCATTTTGCTGGTTCAGTGAGACTGAGGGAAGGGTGGGGGTACGACACCAGGAAGGAGGAGTCATGGAGAGGTGGAGGGCACTTTACAGGACTCCTTAGGGGCACCTGGTGGGTGGACGCGTGGTGCAGTTTGGAGCTCATGGTGGAGGTCATGTTTGAGTCAACAGAACTTATTCTGGAGCTTCTAGCTGTACCACAACTGGAGTTGTTCAGACTGGTGCTAACACTCGCTCCACGACCCAGCCCATGCACGGAACCGTGCTGACTGTGGTTGCTATAGTGATGGCTGTAAAGCTGGTTATGGTGGAGGTGGTGATGATAACCGCTCCATCCTCCTATCCCTGACTCCTCCTGCATGTGTTGGGGGAAAAACACGGATTCTCCTGCTCCGTCCTCCAGAACATCCAGAGGGGACATCTCTGGAGTGGGTAGGCCGTAGCTCTCCAGCTCTGGGTGTCCAGGGGTCTGCAGTTCTCTGAAGTGTCCCAGAGACGGGAGAAGGTGGTGGGGGGTGTGATGGTGTGCGGGGTGGACATAGGCAGGACCTCCTGAGATGCCTTCTGCACCCATAGGACTAACACCCCCTCCCAAACCGAGACTCGAGGCCCCACCTTGGGCCAAGCTGTGCAGCAGGAGACCCGGTTCGACTCGCTTCAGTTTTTTGGGGGTCTTTTTACGACGAGGCCTGTACTTGTAGTTTGGGTGATCCTGTAGGTGCTGGACACGGAGACGTTCTGCTTCCTCCACAAAGGGTCGCTTGTCTGGGGCACTCAGAGCCTTCCACGACTGACCTGCAGGACAAGGAGACAGCTAATGAGGGACGGTCAACATCAGAGCGGTGACCGGGTCAGGGCCACTCCGTTTGAAACAGAACATCATGCATTCTCCAGAAACGTGGCTGGTGAGCAGAACCCACACTTATTCAGCATCATCAGTTTCATTTGTGTTCAGCTAATGTGAAACTTAAAGATCTGACTTCTATCTTCAGCCTGTGAACGCACCACTGCTCAGCTCGGTGCTCGGGTTTACCTCCAGAACAGAAACGTTCAGGAGATTCTCACAAACACCGGCCGTGTCTTTGGGACACCTGTGTGCGTACGGAGCTTTCCCAGGATGCCCCGCCTCCTCTCAGCCGCTCCAGCAGCAGAACTCAGCTCCACACACGGAGCTGCTAGACAGAAGGCAGGGCCGACCAGACTTCACAGACACACCAACGTTTGGATGGGTGCGTGCATTCATGCTCTACAGGAAGGGCTCATATTTACAGCCTGCCGGTTGGTCGTGCATGCCAGAAGTCTGAAGATCTGCAAAACAAACGTTGTTCCAGAAACCTTGTGGTTTGGATTTGAGGGACGTTTCAGGCTGCAGATGAGCTCCAGCTGTCCGTTTGGGTTTTACTGGGCTGCTCAGAGTCGGTGCGACGCTGCGGGTCATTTTAGAACATCTAGTAAAAGATGTGTTTTTGTTTCAGACTCCAAACTGCCCTGAGTTTAGTCTCCACTGTGTCACTCTGACATGGTGACATCAACACTCATTTCACATATATGATAAGAACCCCTCAGCGTGGGCAGCTGCAGGGGGGCCAGCGTTTACAGAAATGATGAGTGGATGGAGTCGAACTTTCATGAGCAGAAGTGATTTGTGAGTTTTCATCGATACGTGTGTTAAACTGAAGCAGCAGCTGGTGAATGAGTGGCAGAGACACGGCGTTCCTCCCATCATCCAGTTTCAGCACCTGTGTGATCCTCTGGAGGCTAACCCTGACCCTGACCCTCTAAAACAACCTCCGCTCATCTGGACTTAGCCAGCCATGACGTGGAAGTGTTCAACCGCTGAACATAAAACTGGGACGTCCTCTAAATAAAACAGACAATGAACACACCACAGTTTCTCCTCTACCATCCTGATGTCTAACGCTGAATTCATCCTGGCGGGGTTCTGCTTCGAACCTCATCAGTGCGTTAGTTCTGATGAGGCCCGTTTGGTCTTACCGAGCATTTTGCTGAGCACAGCGTTGTGCAGGTCGGGGTTCTGCAGGGCCAGTCTCTTCCTCTCATCCTTAGCCCAAACCATGAATGCGTTCATGGGCCTGCGGATCCTCTGCTCAGCCCCTGCTGTTTTCCCGTCA